>NC_133529.1:37169324-37472030 GCF_048544455.1 Silene latifolia | reverse complement strand
CATGGCCACATTTGGCCCTTAAGTTCAGTATTTAGTTCACAACTCATACAACAATGCACCACTATAACCATTTAAAGGAAACAACAAGACACAACACATTTTTTAGACAAAACAAGTACAGATAAAGCGCAACCAAACATGCAGGTGGCAACCAAAATCTAATTGCAAGGCAATTTACCCAAATGTACCTCTGTCGATGGCTTACTCCAGCAGTTCTGCTATTTTGTTCCCTGCAACAAAAAGCCACCAAAATCACAGTCAGTTGAAGTATGAAGAAAATTTTAAATCAGGTTAGTATATTTAATTACACCAAGAGGTCACAACTCGAATCTAATTGCAAGGCAATTTACCCAACTGTACCTTTGTCAATGGCTTACCCTAGGAGTTCTGCAATTTTGCTCCCTGCAACAACAAACCACCAAATTCAAAGTCAGCTGAAGTATGAACCAAATTTTAAATCAGGTTAGTTTATTTAATTACACCTAGTGCCAAGAAGTATACCTGTAAATTAGACAGGAATGAGCACATTCACTCACTTCAGCGTTGCCTGCATTTTTATATTTAACAACGACCCCTTGCCTTGCTACTATGCTGAAACAGTACTGTGACATCAGAAGGCCATACCCAACGCCTCAACACACATGCTTTTAAACCTGTCACACTTACTTAAGACACATGCTCTTAAGCAAACCTTACCTTAACAGAGAAAGGTCACTTCACCTGATATCCCTCCCTTTCTAATAGATCAGTTAACCCACCAACTTTTCCAAAATATATGAATCACTGACCTCCTAATCCCATTCCGTAACTGAATTGGCCCCACAAATCCAACCAACTACCTTTCCTACGATTTTTGAGCATGTCATGATTTTAATTCTAAAATAACATGGATTGCTTGCATTTTTTTGTTTATTTATGGGCAAAGACGAACCAATTTACATGCATCACATTCGATTGTTTACACCTTTGACGTCCTCTTCCCTTTTAATTATTGTCTTCCAATGACACCTAATTTTGGCGGTAATGATAACAATGATCGTATAAGTATCTGACATATTTTGCAAACGTTGGTGATGATGACCATCATTTTCTACTAATATTATCTCACCCTTTTCTAAAAACTATATTAAACGGATCTAGCGCTAACCAGTAATGCCACAACGAAGAATATTAATATCCATTAATTACCTGAAAAGGAGAAACACCCTGAAAAGGTTTTAAAATACAACGGGCCCACCGCCTTAACACACATGTTGTTAGATCTATCACACTGACTGTAAACACATGCTAGTAAACAAAACTTACCTTAACAGAGAAAGGTCACCTCACCATACTTCCCTCCCTTTGTAATATATAAGACACCACCTCTCACACATCAACTAACCAAATTTCCCTAAAGATATTAATCAGTGACATAATAACAACATCCCCTTACTGTAATTGGCCCACGGAACCACCTAACCACGTTTCCCCCTTATTTTTCAGCGTACTTTGCTTTTAATTGTTATAAATTATAGCCATGTTTTGCCACTTTTGTTTTTTTGCTGGCAAATTACTAAATACCAGTCAACCCATTTGTATTGTTTTTAATGGTAATGATAACAATGACCACTCACGACAATCAGATTAGACGATTCGCCCTTTTGGTTTTATAAATTACTATTATATTTAACGTGTTTAGTTCCTAGCAAACACGGGTCAAGAAAGGCTGTTTAGATACAATCTTTACTGCAATAGAAAGACGGTATTGAAAAAGGTTCGCACAATACAAAGTTGCTTAGTCCACCGCCCCGAAGTCGTTTGTACATCTTAATCCGTCTGATACTGCTACACATTATTATTTGTGTGTCTGCTAAGCCAATGTAGAAGTAGGAATACGCATGTTCCTTTTCTCGCTCTTGTCGCACCAAAGTTTATAGAATTATAGCGCACTGTAGTTACTGCCGATACATAGATTTGAGGTATTTAAATGTTAGCGTATAAAGGCTGTTTACAATTTTATAAATTGTAATAGTAAAACGTTGCGGGAAAAGGTTCGCACAATACAACATGCTAAACAGCTACGGGCAAAATCGCTTGTACCGCGAAATTCAATTGAGGCTCCTACACATAAATAATAGTATTTTAAGTAGTCGACTATAAAACTAGGAAGTTGTTTCATCCGAAAATCGCTTGATATAGTGTATAAATGTTGTTCACATACATTTTCAACGGTAACAGATAACATATGTTGTTTATATACATTCTCAACTCTAACAGTAATACGTCGCGGAGAAAGGATGGCACAATACAACGGGAGAAATAGCCAGACACGAAGCCGCTTGATTGCCTTAAAAAATGGCAGTTAGAAAGTCGTTTGAATGGCTAATTGCATTTGCGTAGAAAAAGGAAATTGTACGCTGGCTGAGAAATAGAACACTTGGGCCACAAACAAGAAGCTGGCTGAGGAATGCACCGTAAGCCCAAATAACCAGCAAAACCGTTTTAGACAAACCAGCCCATATTGATTAAACAATAATATTTTTTCAACTATTCATTAGGAATAGTAGCTTACCTTATTCTCTTTTATATAAGGGGAGGGATTATTGTGGGTTTCGAATTGGTATTAATTCGGGACGGTTACGTTGTACTGGTACTATATTATTATAGTGGTGTAACACCCCCATTTATTTAGGAGCTTTCACTAGGCATTCCTAGATAAATGAAAGTGTCACCATATCAGTTGCCTGAGGTAGTGATTACAAAAGTAAATGAAACCACTGTACTTTAAATAAATATAACGTTAAATGGCTTTATTACATTGTTCCAAATTAAATAACTATAATTAATTAAAATACAACTGCAGCGGAAACTAATTAAAACGAATAATAAATAATGAATGTCCGTTCTAGATGATCTAGACTGCTAAGTAACCGTCAATGCCTCACGCCCTTCTGCTTCCATCTAACACTACAACGAAAACGCGGGAAACTAACGAAAAATATCCGTCAGTAACGCGAAAATATCGTCAGTATTTTTTGTTTCCTGACGGAAATTCCGTCAGGAATCCGCGTCAGCGATTTTCGTCACTAAAATCCCTGTCCTGACGAAATTTTTGTCAGCAAAAGGCAATTACTGACGGATCATTGACGAAATAATCGTCGTCTAGCAACAGCTGGTGACTGACGGATTATCCGTCAGTACAGTGTATTCTGACGGATTTTCCGTCAGGATGAGGGCACATGGCAATTTTGGCGGATGATTTGAAATTCTGAAAATTTTGGCCTCTGACGGAAATTACGTCAGGAAAGTCAAAGAATGTTTGACTTTCCGGACGGACTTTCCGTATGGAACATGACACGTGGCACTAGACTGGGAAACCAAAGTTTATGCCTTTGACGGAATTTCCGTCAGGAAAGTCAATTGAGGTTTTACCTTCTTGATGGAATTTCCGTCAAGGATTATTAAAATGCAGTTGCTGGAAACAGCAGCTTGCTGCCCAGCCACGATGCGTATTTGCATCGTTTCAAATACTGCCACGATGCGTATTTGCATCGTTTAAAAACCTACAAAACACATATACAATCGTCGACCGCTAAGCGGGAATCCTTTTTCACGTCGACCGCAATTGCGGGAATTAAGAGAGCCAACAAAAGAAAATTGAACGCAAATTTTTTACATAAAAAGTCGGTCATATTCGTACATTGTCTTACTGATTAAACATAAATCACCAATATTTTTTCATACTCCCTACTAGACGACAAAACTAACCTAACTAAAGACTCTAACCTATGGGGGAAATAAAACTGCCACCTCCAAACCCGTGTCCATCATCCGCAAAGTCGTCTTGACCATGTGGATTGAATTGTGAGCACGTGTTTGGGAGTTGAGATGCTTGTATATCAGCCCAAGACTTTTGCATTGCCCTCATTTGTTCGGCCTGTTGATGAACAGTTTCTTCAAGAGCTAGTCGAGCGGCTCGCTCATCATTCATTTGGGTGGAAAGCTGTGAAATCATGTTAGGAGCATAAGAAAAAGATCGGCGACCACTTTTGTTAGTAGGAGGATCATACCATACTTCAGCCCCTTTTTCTCCAGTCCCAAATAGCCGGTTCTTCTTGTCAAAGCCCTTGACAGCCTTGTAGTATGACCGGATCTTGTCAGGACACTGTTCATGTGGCAATGGTTGACTCATCTCCTCATTGTAAGCACTCTGAAAACAGAGACAAAACCATCAGAAATGATATATATATATATATATATATATATATATATATTACCGTTCTTTCTAAGAAAGATATTACCGTTCTTTGTAATAAAAATAAACATTAAATTGAATACAATAACTTACGTCTATCTCAGCAGTTCGAGGATTAACCCACTCGCCCTTCTTATTTTTCTTCGTCTTCTGAAACAACTTGTACGGAGTGGCCTCTGCACCCTGAAAGTAGCATGAAAACAAGTAAAATCAAGTATATTCGCCAATCATTTATATTAACTACTTTTTAAAAACAATATAAACAATACTCACCAATTCCTTAAAAGCATCGGAGCAACTCTTCCGACCAAGAGTGTGAGTTGCCAATGCTTTCCCATCTTTAGCACCCGACCTCCGATTTACCTTGTTTATTTTCGAGTTTTTGGCAAAATTGGGATCGGTTTCTTTCCTTGTCTTAAGGTTCTCCTACCAAGTATCAGGCACCCAATCTGGCTTTTTCTTATTATACTTCAATCCATGAATAAAAGAGGTAATCCGCCTTGTTACCTTAGTCTGCCACTCAGGCCCATGGTCATAGCCACGATCGACGGGTCTTACATGAGTTTGTTTCAAAAGCAAGTGTCAAATTAGTTATATAAAACTTAAGAAAATTATTATATACTTAGAAAATTATTATTGAAATACATAATTATAGATAAGTGTCAAATTAATTACCACAAAATAATTCCACATCTTCATACACTGTGCTTGGCTCGTTTCACCCCACCTAGTGAAGTACTCATCTCCGAGGTTACGGGTGAACGACCAAGTAACATATTGCTTGATCTCTGAGTCATCCCACCTGAAAAACACATAAATATTTGAAATTAAAACATTATTATGTAAATGATATATATATATATATATATATATAATTCATAAAAGTTTTAAAAAAAATTAACATAAACTTACCAATAACGACCTCGCCGAGAATGGTCCTCTGAGAGAATCACTTGCATGCCCTCCTGCTCTTGTGTTGGAGCTCTATGATCGTCATCCTCATCCTCCTCGTTCTCCTGATCACGACGAGATCCACCACTACCACTCCCTATAATGCGTCGAAAAAAATTCGGCATAGGCACTGCTTAAAAACATTGCAAATTGTTAGTCTAAAGTAAAATCGTTAGTGCAAATCAACCATTTCTGCAGGCTATATGAAACAATGGAAACAAACACTAACTATATATAAACAATGCAAATTTTATTGAATGTTTAAAATTCAAACTTTTTTACAAATGGATTAATAATTGTACAATTACAACTAGTCCTCCTCACTATCACTGTCACTACAAATCAAAAGAGGTTCATCATCTGAAAAAAGCACTCGTACTTCTTCCTCTTCTTCCTCATTTTCGTCTCTAATAAGTTCTTGAACTTCATCTTCATCTCCTTCTTCTCCGACATCTTGGTCATATTCCCCTTGACCTCTTTCCATAACCACTTCATATTCATCTTCATCTTCTATATCTTCCACCAAAATTGGTGAAATTGAATGATCATTCACAACCACATCTACTTGAAAGACACTTTCTTCGACAGGAGCATCAACTTGTGATCTTGCCTTGGTTTTAAAAACCGTGGACTACTGAATACCTTGATTACCTTTTTTGATGGTTGGATAAGGAGCATAACAAACTTGATCGACTTGAAAAGCTGCAACAAATGGGTTACGTCCACAAAGTTTCTTTTTTTCGTTTACATCTACAAGTCCGTAAACCTTATGGATATTAAGTCCTTGTGGGGAATTATCAAACCAATCACATTTAAACAATATGACCCTATAAACCCTTTGCTCGGTATAATAAGAAAGCTCAATTACTTCATTTAGGGTTCCATAGTAGTCCAACCCTTCAGTTGAATTCACAGAAACCCCATTGCTTAAGGTAGATTTCGAAACATCAACTCCCTCCTTAAAAGTTCGAAATTTATAGCCATTGATGGAATACCGTCTCCAAGACTTCACCATGTTACTAAGACCCAATGCTAAACCTATTATTAGAGGATCCTTCCATCTATGAACCTATGAATAAAACAAAATGTTAATTAAGGTGTTATATTCTTTTCAATATTTTATAAGAAATTAAAATGTGTAGTTTAATTTCAAAGAAAATGTATCATCACTTTCTTCATTTCGGAACCATTTCGGAAAACGTTTATCATGATTTGTCCAAACATCATCAGAGGACGTGACATCAAGAAATCTGAGTTTGATATGTGTCTCAAATTCCTTATAAGTACCAAAAGCATGTTTTAGTTATGTATTACCTATAACTTTGATCTAATTTGATAATTAAAAACAATTGAGTAATCATAAAGTACTAACTTACTTTTCATAAGACTCTAAAAATTCTCCACAGTTGCTTAGCACATAAAAATGAGCTTTTTCATACTCTTTCTCAGTCAAGTACCTCTGAATACATTTCCCGGTTGTTATTCCCATGTCATCATTGAATAACTCAGGTAACGTAGAATTTAACTGGTCATCGGAATTTACACCAACATCTAAGTCATTTGCTTTTGTGTCAATGTGATATTCGAAATAAAAGGAACATAAATTTGTGGACATGGGCCACACCGCGGCGCGCCCGAAAGCGCTTGAAATAAGCGTGTATTTGTGAAGCCGCCACCAATTTTTATGGGAAATTGGAACTGTTCGAATACCTCGTGCCATGTCAAGACACAAAGTAGTGACATGAACACTAAGAACTCGTTACCCTTAGCATTCTATGTCTAGAATGACTCTTGTGGATGCCAATGAACACGGATGTTCACAGAGATCTGGAATAAGGGGTGAAGGTACGTATTAGGAAGTCCTTTTACTGAACATCTAATCCCGCCCGCCTCGATAGCGGCCTCTACTAATGATTAGGGAAATTATTCATATTTGATATGTTGTCGATTATATGCATGCAATGCAACAAACATAGATTAATCCTAGCATGTGAAATTAGACTATATCGGTGAACACGTACTTAACACTTATATGGGTCAAAGTTGGAAGTTAGATTGATTACATGTGAAACAATCAAGCAAACAGGATTAAGAAATAAAATTAATAGTCGATTCACATATTCTAGTGCAAGACTACGTCGAAGCAAGAAGGAGTTCAGAGGCAGAAGCCAGCCTAGAACAGGTGCAACAATGGGTGCGTCCTCTAGAAGTGGCGCATCACCCACTGCGTTTGTTCCAGGATGGGTTCTGACTGTGAAAGTCAGACTCGGTTTGTTGTTACGGTTGATTGATTATAAAAATTAATGTTAATGATTAAACCCGAATGATAAATATTAAGAATGAATTTTATGTACAAAAACCGTCTCAAACCAATTAATATTGATTACTAATGATTATAAGACGAATTAAACAGATTTGAAAGCTTAAAGGTTGAGTTTAAAAAATAAAGAGAAACTTTAATATACAAAAAGTGAGTTTAAGAGACTAAGTATTAATTACCGAGTCACTAAAACCCAGATTTGAGTATGAGACTGAATAAACCAACCAATATAAAGAATTAGCGATTTAAACCGACGAAAGAAGAAAAGGTTTAAGAAAATAAATTGACAGGTAAAATAATTTGATGAAAACTAATTAAGAGATGTAGGTTGAGAGAAAAGAAAAGAATTGAAGAAGAAAGAAGGAGAAAAGAACGAATCCGAGGAGAAGAAGAAACAGAGCAGCTGAAAGCAGCCTCTTGAAGAGGTGCAGCAGAAGCTGCGATCCTTCCAGAAGGCGCAGCAGACATTGCGTTTCTTCTACTCGTCAGATCTGAACAGTTTTGACGAAATAAGGTTTGAAACGTGTGTTTTAACAAATTATCGTCTTGGCATTAATATGATGTAAACTCGTAAAATAAAATACAACAATAATATAAACAAGATTAAAAGATGGGAGTTTACACCCTCAAACTTACATGTTAGCGTCGCGAGATTTAACTAAATCGGCTTTTAGTGGTAACTCGACTCAAACTTTAATGCAAATGTGAAAGTGTCCCTAAAAAAGGATTTTAAAAGATTGATTAATTAATTGTGTAGTGGTCAAATTGGTCGGTCATGCAAACGTGACTAGTACTCAGAATGATCTGAGCTTACGTTGTCGATTGATCAAGCACGTAGGCATCGAAAGCTTAGAGCAAGGTCTAGAATGCAAAGAGAGAAGAGAAGGGCGAACACTCGCGTGAAAAATATGGAGACCGAAGGTCTCTATTTATACTAAACAATGTGGAGAGTTTTGGAATGACTCAAACTTTGGAAAGAAATCACGGAAATATTCCGTAAACAGTAAAAGAGGGCTGGAGAAGAGGCGCAGCAGCTGATGCGGTCCTTTTAAGAGGCGCAGCACCTGCTGCGTCATTTCCCAGAGGTTTCCTCCTGCGGAAGAAAGATTTCCGCGTTTCTTTTATGGAATTGCGGTAGATCTATACTTCCTTATTCCGTAAAATATGATTTATGGTTGATATTTTACCAAAAGATATAAAATTTAATTATGGAATAAATATCCGGAATATTCTAGAACATTCTGACTCGGCATTTTAAACGGTTTCTTAGAAAATGAAGCGGTTTTTGACCCGGACTCCAAATGAACTCTAATTAATGTCAAAACGACCGTAGCGGCACGTAGATGATGACCAAGGGGTAGACACAGCTATTTGAGCTATCACCTAACGATAAACTTACGAATTGTCCTAAATCGTTCCGTGTACTAAACATGTGGCCCAATCATCACTGGGTGGTTGGCAGATGGTGTAGAAATGAGGTATCTACAAAGCCCCCACTTTGACCGAGGCTTGGACAAGGCGAAAGTCAAAGTATAGCCATCAGGTCAATCGAAGATTACAACCTGACGACTATGGCGATGCGAGGCGGTTCAAGGTGTCTGAACCAAGGACCTGTCGTCGAGAACATTTTAGAGTCTGTCGACTATCGGAGAGGGTCATTTAAAGTCCATTAGACTATGTAAGGAAGCTCGCCAGCCATAAGAAGAAACCATACCTGAGACTTCTTTCCCGAGATGTTTCCGGAGGTGCGTAGGAGCTCAGGGTAAGACCTAAAATATATGTAAGAATTGTGCTAGGGTGTGGGGCCCTAAAGGAAAACATCGATGGGAAGGAGGCTAAATATAAGTTTAACCTAAGGGGTAACCAAGGTTTGGGTTTAGGAACTCTAAGAAAAAGTGATCCTAAAGGATTATGATCCTAAGGGTAGAAGTGTACGAACTCTAGGGGAGTTTGGGAACCTAAAGAGCTAGGCGTATGAAGATGGGTATGTGAACCTAAAAGGACAGGCTGGTATGGGAACTTAAAGGCTTGTGAACCTAAGAGGAATTGGGATCCCAAGGTTAAGTTTAGGAACTTACGGGGTTACTAATTCTTGTTTTGAAAGCATGCGTCTAGGCTTTCTAAGGAAAAAAAGGAAAAGGTACGAGAACTTCAAAAAGATTTATGGGTTTATGAACCTACGGACATTTTGTATGGGAGATTTCAGGTTTACGAACCTAAGGGAAGCTATTTTGGGATCTAAAAATAAAAGGGTATGAATCCTAACTTTGGGTTTACAAACCTAAGGAAGGAGGCTCTGGTTTGGGAACTTCTGGAGAACGACACCTTTGCTGAATTCCGTGAGGAGACAATAATATTGAGGGTAGTAGGACGTCGGTAGAAACTGCTGGGGGATCTGCTTGCATCGGTCTCAAGCAAACTCTGGCAAAAGCTTGAGGTTGAATCTGCTTTCGTCGGTCTCAAGCGAATCGTGCTTCCGATAAATACGTGGGCTGTAAGAGGCAACGAAATCTCGTTGGGGAACACATCGACTATTAGGAACATCTTGATCATCATGGGAGAAATCTTGAGTGAGCAATACTGCTACGGAGAACATATATATTGACGACTAGGAACATCTTGATCGTCATAGGAGAAATCCTGAGTGAGCAATACTGCAAAACACTGCTGCGCTGGATATAACGATTTGAGCAATACTACAAAATACTGCTGCACTGGGGAGAATGAAGACTTGAGCAATACTGCAAAATACTGCTGCGCTGTGGAGAACGAAGACTTGAGCGAAGCCCCCAGTTGGAGCGAGCACTGCTTCTGATACTTACCTGCATGGTTAGTAGCCACACAAGAATGCGATCTAATACGAAAAAATAGCACATAAACACATATACACAAGAGCAATTATCACATGGACCTCGAATGAGGAAACACATAGGTTTTGCAAAAGTTGTTTCTTTATAAAAGTTATTTAAAACTTACTCAAAGAAATTTGTCGTTTGTAATGCGTTACGCATATTCAAATGGGCTTTAAACACATGATATTCAAATGGGCTTTAAACACAGGTATGCACAACCCCTAGCCAGTATGGGTAACAACGCGACGTTCCCAAGGTAGGATGCGAATGATGGGGACATATAAAGACAAGGCATGAGCCGTGGATCAACCGACCCCTCTTGAGGCACGATAACTTGAGAATCGATCTAAGACCTTTGTCATTTTCCGACGTATTCAAATGTGACCAAAAAGGAGGAAATCAAGGGCACCCCCGGATGATCATTTTGGGTAAAAAGGAGACGAGGTTTGGTTAAAAATTTTGTTTGAAATTGAGGTTTGATGTTTGAAGTGGTTGATAATTGGGTTAAATAAAAGTTGGGACGGTTGTGTCCATGAGGAAATTCACGTGGAGTGAAATCAAACCGATCATAGTTACGAGGTTTGGTTAATTTTGTTTGGGTGTTGTGGTATCCACGTATATATCCACCTGAAGAGGTGAAATCAAACCATGCTCGTAGTTCAGGTGTGTGCCTAAGCTTATGTTGTCAGGACCTTAAAGTGCATGGGTCAGGAGAATATAAACCTTTGGTGACTCGAAGAACTGATTTGAGATAACTCCCTCTGATCATCGTCCAAAGAGGAATAATTAAGTTTGTAAAAAAATTCCTTGTCGTGTGAGCACACCCAAAAGTAGACCTTAAGGATGAATTGGGTATGTCCCGTTTTGAGTAGCAAAGTATTTGAAGACTCTGTGTCTGGGTCAAGGTGAACCTGGATTGGATATTTGGGATATGGAGCTTGGAAATAAGAGGCTTTGATGAGATAAATCTCTGGAGCTTGATTTTGTGGTGTTTAAGGCTTTATGGGGTTATGGCTTGTAATATGGCTTGGAAATGGAGTCTCCTGGCTTGATATAGCCTGAGCACATAAAGGTAGGTTAATTGACGTGGGATCAAGTTTCCATGTCTTGGCCCTATAGGATGGGTATACTTGACAAGCTTGAGAGGATTCTGAAAATTCCTAACTATCTCCCTGTAACGATCTTGAGAAGGACTTAGGGTGTGTGAAAGGCTAAGCGAGGGTGCTAGCTGACCATCTTCATCGATGTCTTGATTTTATATAGACTTCAGTAGTATTCCGTTTAGCATTTAATTTCAGGCTTGTTCTTGATTCAGACTCAGATTTTTGATTCAGGTTTTTGAAGATAACTTTGACTTTGGATATCGACATTGACTTTCCTGATTGAGCCTTGTTCTTTTGACTCTTTTGTCTTGGATTACGGGCATAACTGCGGCCTTGGATATTGATCTTGGTCATTTCTCATGATTGAGCTTTTATCTTTGATCATGGCTCGTATCGTCTTGGATTTGTTTGCTACCATGGATTTGGGTCAGACTAGCACCTTTGGTGTGAAACGGGTTGGTCATTAGTAAACAGGTTGTTTATTGTGGGAAATGGTCCTGCCTTCCGTCATAGATAGTTAACAAGGGAGATGGTCTATATTTGTCCTAGAATCTCTTGAGATAGGCTCGTCCAAAGCTGGGGTATAGTGAGGTTTCTATTCCCAAACATGGAATAGGTAAGAAAATGGACACGGAGTTTCGGGTCCTCTACAACTTGGAATGGAACATCGTGTAAGTGTACTCACATCGACTGACATGTGTTGTTCGTTTGTTTTAAAATGTCTCAAATCAATTCTCGTTGTCACAGGAAATGGTAAAGGAAAAGAAGAATAAGTGGATTGAAAATTGTACTTTTATTGCAATGATTAATGGATGTATTGAACATAGACTAGAGAAGACATGTGACTCGTGGGACAGCCCCCAGGTTGTCACTAGTAATGGAAATGGACAAAAGAAACATACTAGAAAAAATATGGGACAGAAAGCCTAAGACTCGGACTCGGACTCGGACTCGGACTTTGACGCGATCTTAGATCCAGGCTCGTAATCATCGGCCCACGCTTGAACATTTTCTCTTCCAGCAATTGGCTTCGGCATCTGACTTTGAGCATTCACCCATTTGAGCACCCCGTCCTCATCATTGGGAACACTGGAAGGATAACAGTCAAGAAGAGTTTCCTGATAAGTGGTATATCCATGAGGATTGCCTAAGCTGCCGTGTGAGTTAAAGGTTGAGAGGGACAACTTCCTGCTTTCGATCATATCCCGAATGACATATTTTAATTTGAAACATTTCTCTGTATCGTGCCCTTTGCCTCTATGGTACTTGCAGTAGGCATTCTCATCCCAGAACTTAAACTTCTTATCTGGGTTAGGCGTAGGTCCTATAGGCTTCAACATTCGTCGCTCCATGAGTCTCTGAAGGACATCGGCGTATGTAATACCAATGTTGGTAAATTTTCTAGGAGGCGTACCCTTCTTGTCGGAAGCCTTTGTGAATGACCTTGGAGAGTTGTTAGGTTTCTTTGACGAAGTCTCCATGAGGTTGCCTTTGTTGATTTTGATCCCTGGACGAGAAGAACTAGGAATAGCTCGCTCACCTATTACTTTCTCCTTAGGACTGTCAGGTCGAGGGTTTATCTGGACACTTTTCATCTTGAGAGGCGAGGCCTCAAGCTTCTTAGCCATTTAAGTAAACTGGTTCTCTATGTTGGAAAGCCGAGAGTTTAGGTTATCAATGGCTCCCTCTAACTTGGAAAATTTATCATTGAAGGCAATGGAAAGCATGAGCATTCCACTTTGGATATCGTCGTCTTCGAGGACATTGATTTCTTTGTTATCATGAGGAGCGAGGAGATGAGAACAATCTCGGGATGATTCTTCATCATGTTTAGTGCTGCTAAACCCAAGAGGGTTGATCTTCTTGGATTGCTCGACAGAAGGTGGGACTGGAAGCTTGCCCTTTTCGATCATATCTTGGATGGTGTGTTTCAAGAGAAAACACTCTTCAATATCATGGCCTCTACCTTGGTGATATATGCAGTATTTGTTGCCCTTCCAGAGATTCACTTGCTTCTCAAAAGGTGGATCCGGAGTCGGACCTATTGGATGTAGCTTACCTTGGGCAAAGAGTCTCTTCAAAGCATCGGCATAAGACATGCCTAAATCAGAAAGCACCCTTTGATGCCTCCCAGGTTTCCTTTCGGTTGTCTTCGGCTTTCTAGGATGACAGTTATTGCAAGAGGTAAGCTTTGGACGACCTAGACTAAAGGTTTCTCTAGGTGGCGTGTTCTTTTCCACCATCCCATTTTCAAGGGTGAGGACGCGAATGCTCAAATTTTCCACTGTAGCTTGAACTCGCAGGACCATGGCATAAACGTCTTGGAGAGACACAGTGATTATGGCTTGAGATGCTTTGTGACTTTGCTGACTGACGGAACTTACTGGATTCCTACTCGACAGAAATGACGCGCATTACAACTCGATTCGACATGGGATCACACATACTAAGGCAATAAGCAACGAACACAGGAAGGGACAAGTAACTACGAGGATAAGATGACAAATCTAGACGTCGACTTGTGAATTCATGAATTGTTGTGAGCGACTTCTCGTGTTTGAATTCACGGTGCTTGACTTTAATTTAGACTCTAGTGTTGACTTTGACGGAGTGACCCTTATATGGCTGACCTTATTAATGGGATTGATGACACGTGTTGATTCTAGACTCGAGTATAAGTTTAGATACCCGGGGTGTGCTTGTAGGTATTAAGAAGACGACTGCATTTTAAGACGTTAGACTCAAATGTGAGGCCCATTGAGACTCGTTTGTTGAGCCTCGGGACGTGTCATTCGGAATATTTTGAAAACACGACTTTGAAAGAAAATGGGTTTGACAGGTGAGCCCCATTTAGTCTTTTGTGTATGACTCGGGCACATGTGACATGAGGTGTTGGAAATATTTAGATCCTAACTGAATTGGGGTAGGGGGTCCAAAATGTTGGCGTGACGCCTTAGGACTGGACTAGAATTTGAAAAGACCCAAAATGTAAAGGAAGATAGGTTTATAACCTGACAGAGTTTCGGCTAGGACATAGTCGGTTTAAATTTCGACTCTAACTTAGCCTAATTGAATTTACATATTTACATTTACATGGTTAGAAAGTATATTTTATTTTAAAAAGGTTTTTTTTGGACTTTTGTTTTTAGACTTTTACTCAAAAAGGACTCGACTCGTGAAGTGGGTGTGCGCCACTATGTCAAGTGGGATTTGAAAATGACAATTTCGAAATGTTTGTCCTAGACAACTCTAGTGTAGTTGTTGGAGTGCAGACTCGAAGTGAGTTTTGAAATGGGTTTAAGGCCGGAAGTTTGACTCGACAGAGTTTGGGCTTATTTTGCGTTGTTTTAGGCCATTTTTGAAAATGTTTATATTTTGAAATGGATTTTATTTTACAAAATTTCGTCGTAGTTTTGTTTACAAAATGGTGATCACATATATGATACAAACATTCATACAGGCATTATAACGCTATGCTGAGGTCATTTAAAGGGTTTTGGCTTAAAAGGTGGGTTTCCATACCAAGCAATCAAACCCTGGTCTGTGGAGAGGTCCGTGCCAAACATGAGTATGGTCGGTTCCTAGTCCATTTTCTCGAGTAGTGAAAGCCCTTGATACAAACAAGAGTATATACCACGGTATGGTTGACGTTAATCATGTAGGATTCAATAATCTCTTATTAGACACTTCTAATAACTATATAAATTTAGTTTAGTCATAAAACTAATTAGATCTTATGCATGCATAACAATATAATGCAAAGTAAGAAGAAATCCGATCTACTTACAATAAGGGCCGAAATGGATATACTAATTGGACTCCTTCCAAATTAGTCTTCTTTAAGAAAAATCCAAATGCTCCAAGAAAACCTTTAGATCCAATGATAGGATCTACTCCTCAAGGATTTTTACCAAGATAATCACCCTTAATACTAATTTATATATTAACTAGATACATTAAATTAGTGACCTTAAAATTAATCTTATTCTTATTTCTATTACTACTTTTAGTAATCTAAAATATAAGATTTTGAACAACTTTGTTTTCTTTAATAAAACTCAATTTTAGAGAGAAGAAGAGAAGAGTAAGAAGTTGAGTTGTGTAAGAATGAATAATGAATGAGAAAAGAAGAGAAAAACTCTATCTTTTCTTATGGGTGACCGAAGGGCCTTGGGTAGTATGCCCAATCCATGCTCAATTTTGTTCTTCTCAAGATGTAGAGTGTAAGGCTAGTAATTAGGTCTATTAGAGACATTATCATTGTGCTTAATTCTCAATTAGAGCAACAATTAAGTCCTAAAACTCCCCAACCCCCTCCACTCACACGGCACCCTTGAGATAATAGGGTCCATTTTAAGTTTGTCAATTGTTCAATTTGTGTAGTATGACATATTGGACATGTTAGTGGACATGTTATTAAATAATGCATTTTTAACTTATTAAAAATCATTATATAAAGAAAATAAATCACACACAAAAATTGACTAGTAATTCATGATTACAAGTACTTAAAATAGGTCATAGAATTATAAATCACAACAACTTGTATTTATAATAAACTATTCATTCTTATTTTAATTGTTTCAAAAACAATAAATAAACCTAAGTAATAAAACAATTTGATTTCTTAGTACGAATCTTATTTAATCGAATTACAATAAGATACGAATTCTCACTCATAAAATCATCCGTTCAATTTTAAGGAAATAATTAACTTGTATCAACATACAATTAATTAATTAATCAATTAAGAGTGTTACCCTAGAGGTATGACCTTAAGGGATCAACTGATCACCACCGTCATACGACAGTAATGTCAAACTATAGCCAGCCAATCATTATCGATTAATGTGGGTCAGTTGACAATAAAATATTACTTTCCCTCACGCATTCTTATTATGAGATTTAAACATGTGATCGCATTATTGTCGAGGACACATACTCCAACAATCTCCCACTTGTCCGCGACAAGTGTGCGTCACCAATTCTCTTGTCCTATTACTATCTCCCACTTAATGCAAGGTGTCTTGCAGGTCGTACTTGCATTTGATCATATCATGAGTGGTTTCCTCGATCTGGAGAATAACTGTCTGATCGGAATTATATACCGTAGATACCTTCCGAGCGTGGCCACGCATTTCCAGTTCATTGCTCCTCGAGTGGCCTTGAGATATAAGATAACCCTGACAGGGATGGACAATTCCTATTGCACTCTTCCCTTCGAATAGCCACAACTCATCATGACGCAAAATGTGCCCATTTGACCCCAATTACAAAGGTTGTAGAACATAAATCAAAGTCACTCTGAAACTGTGCCATCTTAGGCGAACAGTCTTTAGTCAAAGAATCGACTCATAAGAATACTATAGTAGCTCTTGCCACGACCAGGCTATAAAAATTGCTAGAACTCTATAAGCGGTCATTGCCTGACAGAGTGTCCCATACAGTCTGCCTATGTGATCGACTAGTCATCTCTCATGACTCTATAGCACTTGAACTTGCCATCAATCGCATCACACTCTAGTTACTTCGAGACGTCACCTCATATAAGCAACTAGGGGCCAATACTATGTTAATCCAGTTCACTTTAATAGGGTTCAACGTTGTCCTTACAACCTATTTGGATATAACAAAGTAATAGAAGAGTTTTTAATAAAACTCAAACGATGAATGTATTATCGCATATGTAAAATTGATACCATATCAATTACTACATAATCTATAATCCATTCTAAATATTGAATACAACTATACATCTCAACTTAATTGAAATGGCATGACTTATCACGCTTAGCCTATGAAAAGGCCTTGAAATAACTCCCACTGTCCTCGCAGTGTGTAGGGATAGGACCTTCGGTTGTTGGAACGAACTACCATGGTTCCTCCAATTCATAAAACCGAATCCTCATATCATCCCTTCCTTCTTGCATATCTCATTATTGCAAGTGTACTCAATTTTCGTTGTAAATATCTCATTGTTCTACTGCCTAGAGCGTATCTAGCAGATATCCTCCTTAAATAATATAGCCAAGATGGTTCTCTAACCATCCTTATGTGTTTAGAATATGGTTTTCCTTTTGTGGAACTCCTTGCACAAAAATCCATCTCAATTCTAAATGCTTAGCTTCATGTCTTTAGTACTTCCTGAGTACTAACTAATGAACTATGCGGCTATATAGACACTTCACTCATAGATTTGATTTGTAACTTTTCGTCATACTCCAAGTATACGATATTTAAAAATGGTGATACATCTAAGCGTAATGAATTAATCCCGCAGCGGAAGCAAGTGGATTTAATTTCTACATGTTCAATACCTTTGAACTTGACTAGACTCTTATCAATATAAGAATATTCATTTAACGCCAATATCCTCTTAGAACTATCTTTATAGGTCTGGATACCTTAGAGATGTATTATTCCTCTCCTAAGTCTTCCATCATTCACAATGATCAATATGTCCCTTACATATAATACTAATAACACCACATTACTCCTACTAAACTCCATGTATAAACAGAACAACTCGATAATTCGAGAAATGTTTATCACATGATCAAAACATACAATTCAACTCTTTGACATCTACTTAAGACATTCTCTTAAGTTCGTATCCTACTTTAGGATAGTTGCGATTTTACAGAACTCATGCAAGATGATTTTTTAAAATCCAACTATATCAGATCATATCCGAATACAATGAAGCGTTGTTATTGCGTGCAAAACCCTTTGCCACCAACCAACCAAGCTTAATAACCATTTTCATGTTTATGCTCATTTCAGACTTTTGTGGAGTTGAAACTAGATAAAGCATCATAATAAGTTACAGGTTTGTTACTTTCTAAAGTAAGATGACTCCTGTCCACTTAGATTTCGAAGAAATATTTACTGATTTTGACCAAGAAGGAACGTCTTCCTACTTCTTATTCTCAGTTTGTGGCTCTTGAACATTTTCTCCCACTCTGTCTATAAGAAATAATCCTCTTTTCTCGAATAGACAGCATCACGAGCCACAAACCCTTTGTTCTCGTGATCATGTAGGAAGAGAGACCACACGTTTATTATCGAAACAAGCTACAATTTAGGTACCATACCTAACTGATACGTGCATATTCTATACACTTTATTTGCAGTTTTGGCACGTATTTCCATGCGTATTTGTTAGCTTAAAGCTATTATTTCTCCCGAAACGGTTTACTTTGGAATTTCTATGATTTATTGTAGGAATGAGTGGAAGTAAGCTAAATCAAGCTTAAATCGTCCTCCGGAAGCAACTTTATGGAAACTTAGAAGATGGGAGTTCGGACTTGTTCACCTCGGGATGCGTGCATGGAGTGAAGAGGCTGTTTTGAAGAGAAAAGGATGTTACTGCACAGTGTAGTTGGTCGATCGACTATCTTGCTCAGTCGATCGACCGTGGAAGTTGAGCAGAAGAGACAGCACTGTACTGGCTGATCGATCGACCGTGCCACTTGGTCGATCGACCAGGTTTCGCAGCCGTGATTTATTTTACGTGTTAGACTTTTAAAAGCCCACTTGTAATTAACTTTTGGGGAGAACGTTTATCAGTAGTACGCAGCAATAATTTAGGTTATGCTTTTTATTTATTCAACAACTGAAGTTCTTAGATCTGGTTTTGGAAACAAGAAAGTGTAGACTACGGATTTCAATTCAATTGCTTCGTTCATCAATTCTTTAGTAAGCTTTAATGCAATTTTCTTCTTCTTTTATTTCTTGTCAATTTAATTCTTGTTGTTACTAGTTTATATTCAAGCAATTCAGTTTTAATCTTTTGTCTTAAATTCAATTTCAATCATGTCAATCTTGTTCTTTGCCTTCAATTTTGCAATTATTATAGTTTTAATCATGCATAGCTAATTATCTTGATCGGGAACAAGGTGAGCAATGGCGTAAATTAGGGTCGATTTTATTAGTATGATTTCTTCCGTATCTATCTTATTTCCTTTTGATAAACCCGTCTTGCTAGATTGAAAGATTAGTAGGTTAGGTTTTCATTAGTTTTGGAATTTCTTTCGAGCGAAAGCTTTGAGAAATTCTAGGGAATTAGAAGACCGTAAGGTTAAATTTGAGCATTGATCGAAAGACTTGCTCATGTTCCCTGAGACCGTATTACTAGACCTCTGCTATCTTCTTGACTTGACCTTAGCCATGGTGAACCGAAGTTCCTGATCTCTCTTTTATCTTATTTGCGAAACTTCTTATTTTGTCACTTAGTATCTAGAATCAAACAAATTCAAAACCCCCCATTCAATTGTTACAACAATAGAGTAAAAATTAGTAAATAGAATTGATCTTGTCTCTCTGTGGTTCGACCCTTACTATCACTAGCTATAGTTTTAGTTTGGATTATAAATTTAACTTTGATACAAAACGACGGTATCAAATTTTGGCGCCGTTGCCGGGGAGACGGTGTAATTCTGTTTGCTTTATTTTTAGTTTATATTTCTTGTCTCAAGGAACTTTGGTTCCTTGAGGCCGATGCTTACTCTTGCTTCTAGTTTTGCTTTTGTACAGTTAGAAGACAGGTTTTTGAGAGGAAGGCTTGAGTACTCTCAGTTTTGCGAACATGACTACAATATATGATAATCTTCAGCCACAAGAGCAGCATGTTCCAAAGGGGTACGAATTACCCACCCCTACTACTGGTCACTTCGAATTTCGTTCCTCCTATATCGATTTAGTGGAGCGGAATCAGTTTGCTGGTCTACCGGACGAGGATCCTTTGAAGCATATGGAAATTTTCACGTACTCACTCTTTGTTCCATACCTGTACCGGCTAGGGTGACCCAAGATGAAGTAAAGAGGATGATGTTCTTGTACTCCTTGAAGGATTCTGCGCGAGATTGGTACCGCTACCTTGATAGGGTAGCAGCTGGAGTCACAGATTGGACATCTCTAGCATTAGCTTTCTACAAAAAATACTTCCCACTCGCAAAGACTGATGCTTTGAGAATTAAAATTACAAATTTTCAGCAAGGACCTGATGAGGAATTTTGTGAAGCATGGGGACGTTTCAAGAGTCTGGTTCGGTCTGTCCCTCACCACGGTTCCAGCAGTGGTACCTTTGCAACTTATTCTACAATTCTTTATATGATGACTACAAGGTTATCCTGGATGCAGCTGCGAATGGTAGGTTCCAAAATAATACTGGTCAAAATAAAGGTTGGAACACTATTGAGGAGATGGCAGTCCATAGAGCTGAGTTTGGAAGTTCGCGTGGAAACTCGCGAAAGCAAAGTGATAAAATGAGTGCCGTTGTGACACTCATAGCTTCTATTACAGCCCGTCTCCAGAAGCTCGAGACTTCTGAAGCTTCCAAGGAAAGAGTTGAAATTCCTGTCCATAACTCAGATGAGACCGCGGAATTGAGAGAAATAATTCGAGCTCTTTTGGTTCAAGTCACGAAAATAGAAGAAGCTGGGATTGAATCTGCAAAGAATTTTGTGAAGCAGTTAGAGAATTTAGCGGCTAACCTGTTAGGTTCATATACCTATTATTAGACTCCTCTAATAGTGAACTAATTAACTTGTTAATTATTTGTTCTTTAGATCTAGTGCATGCATAACAAAATGAAAGATTTATAAGAAAAACAATGTTCCTTACATTGTTATGTGTTTCGAAATTATGGGCACAAGTAAGGTCACTTTCCTTCACTTGTTCTTGAGCAAAATATGATGGATGATCCTCCTAAGACTCCAAGTATAGAAGCCACTCCAATAAATTGCACCCAAGATTAATCCCAAAAATTCCTACTAATATTAACTAGATATATAGTAAAAATGTTACGTTAATGTTACTAATATTTCTATTATTACTACTTCTAGTAATAGATTTAATGTATTAGTATTTATGAGAGATTTATGCAATTGCATGTGAGGGAAAATATTGAGAGAATACAAGCAAAAGAACAACAACACAAATGAGCAAAAAAATGCCCATTATAAAGGCCAAAAACCGATGGCCATATGTGTATGTGGGGAATCTTTTGCATTTGTTTTTACTCTATTGTAAAGTGTAGGTAGAGTGTGTAAGATGTAGGCATGATTAAAGCTAGTATGTAAGGTCACTTTCATGCTTTAATCATAAATCAACAAAGATAAAAGAGCATCTTTTGCTCTTCCATTTTGGCCGAAATATTGGACCCTTTTGGTCTATTTTTGCCTTTTGTCATTTGTCCCATAAATGCTTATAAGTCATATGTTTAACAATCTTACATATTTAATTATTAATGTAATCATTTAACACTTAAATATTACAATTAATAATATAATATACACTCCACTTTTTGAGTAGTATACTACCATTATATCATCATATAATGGGTCCCATAATTACTAGTTAGTTAAAATTACAACTTCTTGTAACTTTAAATAACTAATTAGCTCTACCTCAAAACTTATATAATACCTCAACTAATTTAGTAATTTAACGCTTAATTACTAAATTAAATCTTATTTAATCACATTATAATAAGACGCAAAATTGCACTCCCATAATTAAGGAATTAATTAATTCGTATCACATACAATTAATTAATTATCTATTTGGGCATCATCCTATAGGTGTGACCTAAAGGGATCAACTGACCACCACCGTCACACGACAGTAATGTCAAACTCTAGTTAGCCAATCATTACCGATTAATGATGATTAGTCGACTGTATAAAGAATCATCCCTCACGTATTCTTAGTATGAGATTTAATTATGATATTTAAATCATGTGATCGCACTATTGTTGAGGACACATTTCCCAACAATCTCCCACTTGTCCTCGACAAGTGTGCATCACCAATTCTCTTGTCCTATTACAATCTCCCACTCAATGCAAAGTGTCTTGCAGGTCGTACTTACATTTGATCTTATCTTGAGTGGTTTTCTCGATCTGGAGATTAACTGTCTGACCGGAATTATCTATCAAAGATACCTTCCGAGCGTGGCCATGCATTTCCAGTTAACTACTCCTCGAGTGGCCTTGAGATTTCAAACAACCCTGACAAAGGGTGGACAATTCTTATCGCCCTATTCCCTTCGTTCAGCCACAGTCCATCATAACCCAAAATATACCCAGTTTGACCTCATTTACGAAATCGTAGAGTATAAATCAAAGCTAATCAGAAGATGTGCCAACTTGGGCGAATAGTCTCTAGTCAAAATAATTGACTCATAAGAATACTATAGTAGCTCTTGCCACGACCAGGCTTTATGAATTACCAGAACTCTATAAGCGGTCACTGCCCGACAGATCGTCCCATACGATGCCCTGCCTATGTGATCGACTAGTCATCCCATATGACTCTATGGCACTTGAACTTGCCATCAATCGCATCACACTCTAGTCACTTGGAGACGTCACCTCATATAAGTAACTAGGGGCGAATACCATGTCAATCCAGTTCACTTTAATGGGGTTCAATTTGTCTCTACAACCCATTCGGATACGACAAGGTAGCGGGTGAGTTTAATAAAACTCAAACGATAAATGTGATTATCACATATGAACAGTCAATACACTATTACTACTTCATATTTTATAATCTTTAGTGTATTATTAACACTAGTTAAAATGCAATACAAGCTTGGCAAGTGGATATACCCGATATCCATATATTCCAACTTTTTTAATTGCAATTTCCTTCCATTCAATGTCATCTCTAATGACATGAATTCATTTCTAAGTATTTGTCTAGACTTATGCTAGACTTGGGCTCTTTAACTTGAAAGACGCTCTCACTGTTATCACATAACTTGTGATAAAGTCATTTGTAGAGGGATTCACCCTTAATCCCTACGTTGACTATTTTATCACAACTTACTTAGATTCCTTTTGTAGATATTTGCAATGCGCGAAACTAAAACACCTTTCTTAGTCTCTTACTCCTTTGTCAATAAGACATCCTAGGATTTCAAAAAATCCCTTTTGGTTTGGAAACTAAAGTTTGTGTAACCCTTCAACACGCAACTTAGTTTGTCATCCAAACATGTGAACGAATCCTTAATTCTTCTCAAGAATCACTAGGATGTTCTTTAAGGCTCTCACAAGCCATATGATGGGAATTATCTTGTTATTGACTTATCATGCCCTAGGCATATGTTTCATCACCGCACGTGCGTCTGTTGGCATACATGATCATTCTAATGGCGGAAACATTAGAATTTGATTTCATGTGATCAACAACTCAATAGGTTCAGTGAACGACTATGATTCCATCATAGTAATTCCACTTCCATCAACATGAATAGCCTATTTGACTTTGTTGTTGTACAATAGATGTGAAATATCTTATCCTCATAAGACTCTCAACTTTATGCCAATATACTCTCACATAGATTCGGTAATCTAAAGTATATTGCACCTTTTCCTAGTCTCCCAATCACTCTTGCCAGAAGAGAAAATTGGTACATAATTCTCAATAAGTAATATGTTATCAACATATAAGACATAGAGAAACAATTCTAGCTCCCACTTAACTTCATGTATATCATGATTCTTCAATCATGTGAATGAAACAATTCACTATAATCACATGAACGAAAAGTAAAATCCTTTAATGCTTGCTTAAGATCATTTTAATATCACTTAAGAAAGCTACGCATAATATGTTAGGATTCTCAGATCTTCATCTAAGATTTTGTGTTTCAAACACTTCCTTCTCTAAATTCCCATTTTAGAAAAGCGAATTTTTATTTGCCATTCTTCATTAAAATGAAAAGCGGCAATTCCTAACATAATTTGTCTTGATTAACATCTTTATGTAAATCTTATGCATTCGAGTACTCTGGAGCTCCTTTTACTTTTGAGGAGACCCGCGCCTTAAAGTAAATCTACTCTTGAGTAACAATTTTCGGATTGTAATGCTTCGGCTCGTATGTAATAAGGTCATGATACTATCACTTTCACAAAGTAATATTTTTGAACAATAAGACATGTGCGAAAAACTCCTACTGAACTATGCTCTCATACTATCTTCATAGATGATAGTTCAATACCAACTCCTACTCTATAATTCTATTACTTTCACAAAGTAACATTTCAACTATAAGAGATGTTTGTGATGATTCATTCTACTCCCACTCTATCTCTCAGAAATACATCTATTTCTTGAGAGATAGCTTTGTGAGTCACAAACATTTATATGGTGGAGTATAAGAAGTTTATCTAGACTGTGAATTAGCTTTCAAAAGGCCATCCTAACATGGCAGCTTGATAATATACGAGTCTTATCCATGTCATCTGTTTAATAGACTCTCTATTCTAGGTATCTCATGGTTGACCCTCCGTTTAGAATTACTTGTCCGTATTGGATTGCAAATTCCAAAAATTGAGTTCATCAACTCAAACCGACTCATATTAGTTTGATCTTATGGGTAGTGACACTAGGTCATAATCCATCTTTAATAAATCAAATTTATTACTTAGATCTTTGCCACTACGATTGGATCGCAATGTTTTCGTCTTTTCTTCAATTGGTTCTCTACACCATTTAAAAATTTCTCAAATTTCTCAAATGCCTCACTTTATATTTGATTAAGTAAATATACCTATATCTACTTAAATCATTGTTAAAAGTGACGAAGTAGTCATAAATTTCCTTTGCGATGATGCATATTTAGAACACATACATCGACATGTATTAGTCCCAACAAATCACTTGCTTGTGTCCCTTTACAACTAAAGGAAGTACAAATCATATGGCAAAGGAGACAAGATTCGCATATTCCATATGATTGAAAATCAAATGGTTCAATAAATCTAGTCAACACTAGCCTTTAACGCGTTTCTCTTTTATGTAACCAAATTGAAAAATCAAATGTACAATCATTTGTATTACTAGTTATGAGTCTTTTGGATCGTATTATGTAGATATCATTGCTTGAGTTGGAAGTGTCTAAAACTTGTATATTATAAAGATAAGTGACATGGCTCACATCCATGTCTATTTTCAATAAAATACAACAATTGTCTTTGATGACAAAATATAAATCCTTTCATGTCTCACATGGAAATATTGTTTTAGACTAAGTGGGTACATAATAACAATTATGTAAATTATAACTCAAAGCTATTTGCTAAAACAAGTATATAAATTTCTCTTGAAGTGGCGGCTACCCGAGTTCCATTTCATTGTCGGAGATTCATATCACTCTTGTTTAGCTTTTCCACATTTCCAAGTCCCACTTGGAGTAACAAGCCCAACTTTGATATCTTCCAAATACTTGGGGCAATTTCGCCTCCAATGGCCCATGACATTACAATAATGAAATTCCTCATAGGATTTGGCACCCTTCTTGGTCTTGGTCTTGGTAGTCCCACTATCTATTTCCAATTTATAATCAGGTTTGGGTTTCTCGCCCATTTTTGCCTTCCCTTTATTAATACCAATACTCCTTTCATTTGCAAGGACACTCTTGCTAGAACTCCCACTGAATTTGATATTTCTCATTGTTTCTTCAAACAAAGATGCCTTGGGTTTTGTAAGATTTTCTTCACAAGATTTTCTTTCCAAGGTGGTGGGCAATAATATTGGAGTGGGTGGAGTGGAGGTGGTAAAGAAGCAAAAATTTCCATCCTGACCAATGCCAATGCGTAATTCTCTAATCGTATCATTGTCATACTCTGAGCATTTTTGATCGAATGATTGGAGCCATGTATCAACGGTGATTGGTGTAGGAGTATTAGATGAGTTCATTGCGAATTATTTAACTACAAAAACGGAAACATGAAGGAAATAATTAACATCTATCGTTTTAATAATACTCGTAAATTTAACTACAAGCATTGCATTTATATAGTGACCTCCACCCAACTATATAAATGATTCCGAGATCCAAATTCATATTAATACGAGTACGGTAAGCCGAGTCATCCCTTATTAATATATATTTTTTTTTTTTTTGGGAAAATGTAAGCTTCTCGTTAAAAGATCATAATCTCCAATTACAAACTATTAGAAGGCATAGTGATACTAACTTCCTTCATTACTTAACAAATTTATCTAACCAATTTTTAACATTAGCCATTTGACATTTAGTCTTAAACTTCTTAACTCTATTACAAACATCTGCCTGAACAAATTTGACAAGCTGTTCTGGACGAATCACAGCCTGTTCCACCCTGCACTTGTTTCTAGCCATCCACACATGATAAATCAATCCTGCCAATATAACCCCAACTATTCTCTTCTTGCTGAGACTCCTGTATCGTTTATGACACCACCATTGAATGCACTCTTCATCAGGTAGCATCTCATCACACCACACAGCAACCAGACTACAACACCTCCTACTGTACTCACACTTAAAGAATAAGTGACTATGATTTTCCTGCTGCAAACCACAAAGATAGCACAAATTCGACTGAATAATCTTCATGTTCATCAATCTATCCTGAGTAAGAAGTCTGTTATGACCCATCAACCAACTGATAAATCCATGTTTAGGGACCACCCACATATTAAGAATCCATGGGTACCACTCACAGACATTATCCTGACCTTGTAACCATTTGTATCCCAATGCAGTAGAATAATACGCAGTCACTCCAGAACCAGGCTGTAAGAGCTCCTTGAATGTAGTTTTTATCTGACAAATCTTTCTCCATGCCCAGCTTGAATTAGAGGTTGGTTCATAATCCTTCCAATTCCTACCTTTGATATAAATTGCGTGCACCCACTTAACCCACAAGTGATCAGCTTTAGTCGCAATCCACCAAACATACTTTGCCACTGCTGCCATATTCCAAATCATCAAGTTATGTAACCCACTCCCACCTTGTCTCTTAGGCCTACACACACGGTCCTAAGCAACTAAAGCTGGGCTAGAACTGTCTTGATGCCCATGCCAGAGGTACTCTCTACAGATGGAGTCAATCTTTTTCAGCACAGTTTTGGGGAGAATGAAAATACGAGCCCAATAGTTGTGAAGGGTACTAAGAACAGCTCTAATCATAACCATCCTGCCAGCATAAGAAAGATGCTTTGCCCCCATACCTCGTATCCTATCCACAACATTATCAACCAACCTAGTACAATCCAGTATAGATAACCTCTTAGGTGATACAGTCACCCCCAGATACTTAAAGGGAACATCACCCAATTTCATGCCAGTAGCCCTTCCTATCTTATTAACCAGCCAATCATCCATACCATTGCAATAATAATTGGATTTCCCCTTATTCATTTTCAATCCAGAAGCCTTGGACAAAAACTTGAAGGCTTGCAACAACAACTCAATAGAAGCCCTTTCTCCTTTGCAAAACAGAATCAGATCATCTGCAAAACATAAATGTGAAAGCTCAATTCTTTTGCAAAGGGGGTGAAACCTGAACTTTGGATGCCTCTGGGTTACCATCAAAGTTCTGCTCAAATACTCTAGGCACAAGGTAAAGATCAAGGGGGATAAAGGGTCTCCCTGCCTCAGTCCACGCTTGCCTGGGAAGAACCCAAAGACCTCCCCATTTAAAGCAATAGAGAATGATGGGGTGGTGATGCAATTCATAAGCAGAGTTATCATATGCTGAGGGAACTTAAATGCTCTCAACATTCCCTCCACAAAACCCCACTCAATACTATCATACGTCTTTTGAAGATCTAGCTTCATCAACATTCTGGGTGAACAATTTTCCCTTATTAATATAACTCGGTGGATTAACTCTTTAATCGATTCTACTTTTAGAACTCTCGGTCAATAAAAATTACTCTAATTTTCATCTTTAGCCCGGAATACATGAGACTACGGTCAACAATACTTCCGTTGAGCTCAATCCAAATTTCGATGTAATAACATTTTACTACCCCACTTCGCCAACGTAACAAGGTTTGTATTACAGTAAAGCCGGTTCAACTCCCTTATGAAATTGGTACTTCGTGGGTTTCTACTATTTGGTAAAGCTATTTCTCAATTATTATATGTGAGAGGTCTTGTCAATTTATTATCTATCACGTTTTAAGTGAACTAAAGCGGTGAACTACGATAATTATAATTGACACGGTCGATGACTCGATATGATATGCATGTGTTGTTACGGCGATTTGGCAATGCATGCAACATATTAAAAGAAATGCAAAGCAATAAATAAAATTCCTAGTATGGCCTTCCTAAAAATAGAAAATCAAATAATCTATTACATATTCGGAAACCAACTCCTTTGGCCCCTTGAATCTTCAAGTGGCACGCCTCCCAAGACACTGTCTTCGTCGGATCACCTTTCCGAATGGCACCGTCTTTGAAGATGCTCCATAATTACAAATAATAATAAAAATACAAAGCTATTCCTATTATACATTTGTAAAATGGAAAAACTAATAAAATAAAAATAAAAGTGATACGAGATCACATTAAATTACAACCGAATCAATATTCCCTTTCATTACGGGTAATATCGATTAAACTAAGGCCATACTAAGATAAAATTACATAATTCAAAAATTATATAAATAAAAGACATTCAACAATTGAAATATGCAGCATTATAATATGTACCTATCATGCCAAATAATGTGCCAAATCGCCCTATTTAACTTATGTCGTACATATAACCCGGTTTTATGGAAATGCGTGATAATAACCTTTTAAAATCACTAATTAACACTTAAATCACATCTAAGCTCAAGTTAATTATCCTAACACTTTTTAGGACTCAAAAATTAGTCATCACTAAATTTTTGACAATAATTCAACTTGATTTAATTTTATGCTCATATTTGACCTTAAAATCATAATATATATGAAATAAATCCAAATCAAATTACAAAAATTTCAAAATTTGAATTTTAAATTTTTGATCGTTCCGGAATAATTCCATGACACTCATAATGTCAAAAATCATGGTTAAAATTTTCGAATTTATTTTGAGAAAATATAGTTGCATTTTATCGGTTTTATCTCATAAAATACATAAGGTTTCAGAAAATTAATCCAATAATTTTTAAAACTTTATATCTGATTAGTGGGATATTAATGCAACTTAAAATAATTTTCTCAAGCCATGCAATACGTTTTAGCTAATTTTTGCTAAAATAGTCACTATTTATGCTATTTTTACTCAAAAATCCATAAATCATGCTAAAGAAGATTTTTTAATCTAGAAATTTACATACACTCTGTAAATATTTCATGTGACATCATATTAAAAAATCATGGCTTAATTCGAGATTTAACTATTTTTAACCATTTTACCTCTTTTAATCCATTTTTATCTCATAAAAATCATAAATCATGCAATATTAATCAAATTAACTCAACTTCTTACACACAACTTGTAAAATATGCATGTGAGGTCATATAAAATTTCCAAGGTCAGAAACGAAGTTTAACTATTTTTAGCATTTTAATTCCCATTTTAGTCATAAAAATGTAATAAAATGACCAAAAATCATTAAAATGAGCAATAAATTTCCATAAATCATAAAAATGACCTAAAACTATTTTAGGACCAGAATATATAACATGCATGGTGATTTCGTGGCTTATAATTATAAATCACAAATTTTTTAAGTTTTATATGTTAACCTTTTCACTCGGAAAAACAATAACCGATTATGCATGCAACAACCTTATGCTCTGATACCACTTGTTAGGTTCATATACCTATTATTAGACTCCTCTAATAGTGAACTAATTAACTTGTTAATTATTTGTTCTTTAGATCTAGTGCATGCATAACAAAATGAAAAATTTATAAGAAAAACAATGTTCCTTACATTGTTATGTGTTTCGAAATTATGGGCACAAGTAAGGTCACCTTCCTTCACTTGTTCTTGAGCTAAATATGATGGATGATCCTCCTAAGACTCCAAGTATAGAAGCCACTCCAATAAATTGCACCCAAGATTAATCCCAAAAATTCCTACTAATATTAACTAGATATATAGTAGAAATGTTACCTTAATGTTACTAATATTTCTATTATTACTACTTCTAGTAATAGATTTAATGTATTAGTATTTATGAGAGATTTATGCAATTGCATGTGAGGGAAAATATTGAGAGAATACAAGCAAAAGAACAACAACACAAATGAGCAACAAAATGCCCATTATAAAGGCCAAAAATCGGTGGCCATATGTGTGTGGGGAATCTTTTGCATTTGTTTTTACTCTATTGTAAAGTGTAGGTAGAGTGTGTAAGATGTAGGCATGATTAAAGCTAGTATGTAAGGTCACTTTCATGCTTTAATCATAAATCAACAAAGACAAAAGAGCATCTTTTGCTCTTCCATTTTGGCCGAAATATTGGACCCTTTTGGTCTATTTTTGCCTTTTGTCATTTGTCCCACAAATGCTTATAAGTCATATGTTTAACAATCTTACATATTTAATTATTAATGTAATCATTTAACACTTAAATATTACAATTAATAATATAATATACACTCCACTTTTTGAGTAGTATACTACCATTATATCATCATATAATGGGTCCCATAATTACTAGTTAGTTAAAATTACAACTTCTTGTAACTTTAAATAACTAATTAGCTCTACCTCAACTAATTTAGTAATTTAACGCTTAATTACTAAATTAAATCTTATTTAATCACATTATAATAAGACGCAAAATTGCACTCCCATAATTAAGGAATTAATTAATTCGTATCGCATACAATTAATTAATTATCTATTTGGGCCTCATCCTATAGGTGTGACCTAAAGGGATCAACTGACCACCACCGTCACACGACAGTAATGTCAAACTCTAGTTAGCCAATAATTACCGATTAATGACGGTCAGTCGACTGTATAAAGAATCATCCCTCACGTATTCTTAGTATGAGATTTAATGATGATATTTAAATCATGTGATCGCACTATTGTTGAGGACACATTTCCCAACATAACCAAGTCGCCAATTCTTCATGCAAATGTGAGGGGCCAATTGAAACCATTAATGCCATTAATCTCTGAAGTGGCCTATCTTATGATGGTCCCGATAAGCCAAGAGAAGACTCGGGAAATGATGAAAAGACAAATTTAAATTCTGGTGCGAAAACGAGCTTTATTGCCAGTACCAGCGGTCGATCGACCAACAACAGCAGTCGATCGACTAGGATCTCAGACGAAAAAGTTTCTGACCAGAAACTGTTCAAACCTAGTGTGATTGGTCGATCGAACGAGCTCAATGGTCGATCGACTGGGTCTCCAGTGCAGGACGCAAATCCGTCAACTAATTTGCATGATTCTATACTTATTGACGATTTGACGGAAGTTTTAAATTTACGGAAGCCGAAGGTTGCTGATCCTACGGCCAGTGTTGCAGTCCCGTATCCGGAGCGTTTAAAGAATTCTAAGCTGGAGCGCAAGTTTGGTAAGTTTTTGGAGATGGTCAAGAATCTTGAGGTAACCATTCCTTTCACTGATCTAATTACCCAGGTACCCTCTTACGCTAAATTTATGAAAGACATTTTGAATCGTAAGAGAAATTTTCAAGATGATGGTACTGTTGCTTTTGTGGAAGAATGTAATGTTATTTCGCAAATTAACATACCACCTAAATTAAAGGACCCGGGTAGCTTTTCAATTCCCTGCACAATAGGTAACCACGAAATTAGAAAGGCCCTTTGTGATTTAGGGGCCAGTGTCAGTGTCATGCCATATTCTGTTTGTGAAAAGCTAAATATCGGTAGACTTAAGGTGACCGATATTACCCTTCAGATGGCAAACAGATCGACTCAGAGACCTTTAGGAGTCTTAGAGAATGTACCCGTTCGAGTGGGTAAGTTTTTTATTCCTGTCGATTTCGTTGTTTTAGACATTGCAGAGGACAGTCAGATACCTATTATTTTAGGTAGACCATTTTTACATACAACAATGTAATAGATGTCAAACGCAGAATCATAACCTTAGAGGTAGGGGATGACACCATTGAGTTCGATCTTGCTCGTAAGGCGACCGAACTCTTGCTTGATGATGATACGTGTTACTCCATTGATATTGTTGACAGGGCTGTTAATTGTAACTGGAGGGAATCCTTAGCCAAGGATCCCTTAGCTAATCTAACCCGTTTAGATGAGTGTGCAGGTAATACAGCGGAGAATGCTGAGGAGCCAGATGCTTTGGTAGCCTCAATGGAAAGCTATGAGCTCACAGAGGAAGAAGATGAGATGCTCTTAAGCCTGGCCAACGAGAATTTGGTAAACACTTGCTATACCATTGAAGCTGATTCTGTCTATCTTTGAGAGGTAAAGGTGTCGGAGCGTAAGCCACTTCCTCCTAATCTTAAGTATGTTTTTCTAGATGATACGGAGCAGTACCCAGCTATAGTTAGTGCTAAGCTTAATGATGACCAGCTTTGTGCTTTGATGTGTGTGCTTAAGAAAAACATAAAAGCTTTAGGTTATTCTTTGGATGATATTAAGGGCATCAGCCCTGATATTTGTATGCACAGGATAGAGATGGAGGAAGGCCACAAGCCTTACAGACAGGGTCAACGCAAGTTGAACCCGAAGATGCAGGAAGTTGTTATGGCCGAGGTGATGAAAGTACTCGATCGCGGTATTATTTATACATTGGCAACTCCAAGTGGGTTAGCCCGATTCAGGTAGTTCAAGAAAGGAGGGACTACCGTGGTTAAAAATGAGAAAAATGAATTAATACCAACACGAGTTGTGACAGGGTGGCGGATGTGCATTGATTATAGACAGTTGAATGCCGCCACCAAGAAAGACCATTTCCCCCTCCCTTTTGTTGACCAAATGACTGAAAGACTTGCTTCTAATAAATTTTTCTGTTTTCTAGACGGATATTCAGGGTTCTTTCAGATCCCTATTCATCCGGATGATCAGAATAAGACCACTTTTACCTGTCCACAGGGTGTTTTTGCGTACCGCAGGATGCCTTTCGGATTGTGTAACGCCCCAGCTACCTTTTGAGAGGTGCATGATGGGGATTTTTTCTGATTATATAGAGAACATTATGGAGGTATTTATGGATGATTTCTCAGTTTATGGTAATGGCTTTGATCGTTGTTTAGCCAATCTTGATAAAGTCATGCAGCGTTGTATTGATGTTAATCTTGTTTTAAACTGGGAAAAATGTCAGTTCATGGTCAATGAGGGAGTTGTGTTAGGGCATCTGATTTCTGATAAGGGTATACATGTTGATAAGGCAAAAGTGCAGGTGATTGAGCAATTGCCTCCTCCCGTGAATGTTAAAGGAGTGAGGAGTTTCCTTGGTCACGCTGGTTTTTATCGGCGTTTCATTAAGGATTTTTCAAAAATTGCTAAACCACTTACACAATTGCTCCTTAAGGATGCTGTCTTTGAGTTCACTGATGAGTGCCTTTTAGCTTTTAACAGGTTAAAGGAGGCTCTAGTTTCTGCGCCGATCATTCAGCCGCCTGATTAGGACCTCCCATTCGAGATTATGTGTGATGCCAGCGATTATGCGATTGGTGCAGTTTTGGGAAAGCGGAAAAATAAAGTTTTGAATGCCATATATTATGCGAGTCGAACTCTGGATGAGGCTCAAGACAATTATTACACCACTGAGAAGGAGTTTCTAGCTGTAGTTTTTGCCTTAGATAAATTTCGGTCTTATTTGTTAGGTTCTAAGGTTGTTGTTTATACTGACCATGCAGCGCTGAAAACTCTCTTTCTTAAGAAGGATGCGAAGCCGAGGCTTTTGCGGTGGATACTCCTTTTGCAGGATTTTGATTTGGAGATCAAAGATAAGAAAGGTGCAGAGAATGTGGTGGCTGACCATCTATCTCGTCTGCAGCTGACAGAAAGGGAGGATTCGTTACCCATTAATGATTCTTTTCCTGATGAGAGTTTGTTAGCTATTACTAATTCGAGGTCTTATCCACCTTCGTGGTTTACTGATTATGCTAATTTTGCTGTGACAGGTAAGATACCACCCGAGCTTTCATGGCAGCAGAAGAAGCGGTTCGCTTATGATGCTAGACAATACTTTTGGGATGATCCTTATGTTTTCAAGGAATGCGCAGACGGTCTTATCCGGAGATGTGTGCCTCAATGGGAGGTGAAGGACATCCTAGAAGCTTGCCACTCTTCTGCCTATGGTGGTCACCATGGTCCGTACCGGAGTGTAGCTAAGGTACTCCAATCTGGTTTTTATTGGCCAACTTTGCATGCAGATAGTAGAAATTTTGTTGCTGAGTGCGATGCTTGTCAAAGATCGGGGAATATTTCAAAGAGACATGAGATGCCACAGGTAGGCATTCTACAGGTTGAGATTTTTGATGTCTGGGGCATTGATTATCAAGGACCTTTTCCAAGCAGTCAAGGTAATAAATATATCCTCGTAGCTATAGATTATATGTCCAAATGGGTAGAAGCTATCGTTACTCCCCATTGCGATGCAAAAGCCGTGATTAAACTGTTTAAAAAGATTATTTTCCCTCGTTTTGGTGTCCCTAGGGTTGTCATTAGCGATGGTGGAATGCATTTTAAAGAGAAACAACTTAGTGCTTTATTGACTAAATTCGGTGTCCAACATCGTAGAGGTTTGGGGTATCATCCCCAAACTAGTGGTCAGGTTGAGATTTCTAACCGAGAATTGAAAGAAGTTTTAGCTAAAGTTGTTTCTAAATCACGGAAAGATTGGAGTCTTAAGTTAGTCGATGTCTTATGGGCTTATAGGACCGCGTTTAAAACGCCGATTGGGATGTCACCATTCCGATTGATTTATGGTAAGACATGTCATTTACCTGTTGAGTTGGAGCGTAAGTCTTGGTGGGCTATTTGTGATTTGAATTTGGATCCTAACCTCTCTCGTGAGAAACGTATGACACAGTTAAATGAGTTGGAGGAATTTAGGCTGCTGGCCTATGATAATGCTAGGATCTACAAAGAGAAAACGAAGCGCTGGCACGACAAGAGAATCATTAAGCGCGAGTTCCATATTGGCGATAAGGTACTTCTTTTTAATGCTCGTATCCGTTTATTTCCTGGTAAGCTGAAATCCAGGTGGACTGGCCCTTATACGGTCACAGCAGTTACAAAATTCGGATCAGTTGAATTGGAAACCTCATCTGGAGACCGGTTCAAAGTTAATGGCCAATGTGAAGCATTATCACGGTGCAGACGAATTTGTTGGGCAGGTCGAAGTACTATACTTTGACCCAATTTTAGAAGCTGCAAATTGAGGTAAGAAGGTCGTGCGGGACCTTTTAAACCAGCGCTAACCGGGAGGCAACCCGACTTGTATATTTTTTGTAATTAGGAACTTTGCAGTTTTATTTCATTTAATTTGCATTAGGAGTTCTAGTTATTTGATTTTAATTAGCATTTTCTTTTGTGGAAAGACGTACGCCTTTGAGAATTTTTGCAGGAATTTATTTTATGCAAAGCGCGTAGGGTGATTTACTGAATGTCTATGAGAGAAAGACGGGTAATTGAAGTGGAAAAATAAATTTTTGACGTATTTGAGATTAATTGCCAGCATATGCAGTCGATCGACCAAGTTCATCAGTCGATCGACTGAGGAGAAAAAGGCATAAGCTGTTTCATAGGGAGATTGGTCGATCGACTGGGTAAGATGGTCGATCGACCACTACGCGATATCAGAGAGCTGTATAGGGGAAGACTGGTCGATCGACTGGGCCTGATAGTCGATCGACCAACGCGCGAAACCAGTGAGCAAATTAATAGGGAAGTCATAACTCTTCTTTCATTCATTCTTTCATTTTCATTCAATAAAAAATCAGAGAAAACCCTAGTTTTTTTCCCCTTTTCGCGATTCCTGCCAATCTACCCCTTTACTTCGATTTTTCTTGCTCAAATTCCCGAGTTCTCATCAAAGGTATGTTTCTAATCCTATTTTCGTCCTTTAAATTCGATTCTCGCTGAACTTTGTTGCCCAAATTTCGAGCATTGTTAACTTGTGTCGGAAAAATCGATTTGGGGTTGAATTCTTGTCGAATTTATGTTTTAATTGCCTTTGCTATCCTATTCCCTTGATTTTCAAGCCACCTTAGCAACTAGGAGATGCTTAATCCCGTTTTCCCCAATTCTTCAAAACCCTAATTTCGTCTTCAAATTCTGATTTTTGTTTAGGGTTTTATAAATTGTTATTGTTCAAGGTTATCGGAAGCTAGTTGTTGATTTGTTCATTTTGTAGGAAGCAATAATGACGAAAGGGAAGCAGACGATGTTCGGAGGGCAGTCCAGTCAAGGAGCTGCTAAACGGTCGCGGGGTCCGCCGTTAATGATCGAGGCAACTACGGATAGTTTACCTGACTATCCGCAGGTTACTTTCTCTACCTCTACTCAGCGTGCTAAATTCATTAACATGGTCGAAAAAGTAAAAGTTCAGGCCACTCGTTTTCTTCATAGGCCAACTTTAGAGAAACTAGGGTGTCTTAAATCTGTCGTGTCTCTGCTAAATGGGACAGGGATGTCGGGACTTGTGGACATGGCTGAGTTCACTTACTATACTTTGACCCTCGAGTTTTTCTCGTCTTTTTTTTTTTACCAGGCTTCTTTTGAAGCCAACAGGAGTAGCTCTTGCATTTCTTTTCGGCTATTCAATGTCACCTACTCCCTGACATTAGCCGACTTTGCTGGTTATTTGGGTCTTTATTTCGAGGGTAACACCTCGGAAACTTCTGATGTGCACAGGGTAATGTGGTCGTGTATCTCTGACTGGAACGGCCCTAAGAGGACGGGCACTTCCGTCCACTTACCTTCTTTTCGTTATTTTTTCCGGCTGATGGGTAATACCATTTTCGGCCGCAAGGAGTCAAATAATGTGAACACCATTGAATTATCTATCTTGGCGGGCTATCTGAACATTGAAAGTTGGGTAGCCCGTATTTATAATATAACTTATTTGACCGCTTCTCACTTTCACACTATCAGTGAGGGCGCTTTGGCCACTATTGTTTGTGGTGGGTTGGTGACGCGTTTGGCCAACCGTCTGATGCTTGTTTTTCCTCGAGAGGAGGCCCCTCTTGACCCTGACGCACGCTTCATGGACCTTGAGTACGCCAGGTCTGTGAAGTGGGTCGATAGTCGGAGTCGGTGGAAGATAGATTCTTTCATTTGCGACCCCATCCCTATCCTTGGCCTCCCACCTATCTTGCCCCTTACCACTGTTTTGGGGGCAACTCGCCCGCCCTTGCCTAGCTACAGGCTCCCTATTGGGGCGGGCACTGCTAATGCTAGCACCTCGAGGCAAGCTCGTGCCTCCTCTTCACAGGCACCCTCCTCCTCCACTCCTGCTCCCACGGGCTTCCCGGCCACTTTTCGTCCCCCTACACCTATGGTTATCCCTGCGGTCATGGACCAATGGGCGGTTTCACGTCTGTTGGGTGACCTGTGCAGGAGTTTTGATCAGCACAGATTAGATACGGCTCTGGCCCTGTACCCAGTTTACGAGGAGTACGCTCGGACAGGGATGCTGTCACGAGGTCCCTGGACTCACCCGTCCTTCTTTGTTCCCCCGGTGGGAGGATACCCTCCGCCTGCTACGAGATCTACTCCCACGACTACTACTGCCGTTTCTGCTGAGGCGGAAGAGGAGGACGACTCGGAGTCCGAGGAGGAGAGTGGTTCTGAGTATGACGGTGGTGACTAGATGCATTATGACCTCCCCCTTTTTTCTTTGGCTGGTTTGGGGAGGTCGACTTTTGTGAGTTTCCGATCCCTCTTTATTAGTTTCTTTTTATTTTGTTGTTGCTTATATTCTTCCCTATTTTGCTGTTGATGCTGGTGATTTGCTGCTGAGCACAATGAGGGCATTGTGCGTTTTGGTTTGGGGAGGGTATTTGCATATGTCTATTGCATCTGCATTTGTTTTTTATTGCATTTCAGTCACACGTTTATTGCATTTCAGCTTGCATTTGTTTTTTATTCAAAAAAAAAAAAAAAAAAAAAAAAAAAATTAAAGAAAATTGAAAAACCACAAAAAAAGTCAAAAAAAAATCACGTTTACTTTCCCATTTAGGTCGAGTCGGAACGGAAGGATTTCAATGATGATTTTGCATTGCATATTGTCTCATTACCCTTTCCTTGCACTTTGAACATTTCCAAGTATGTCATTTGCATAGTCTACGAGTTTTTGGTGAAATTTTGCTAAACGAATAGACTTGACTCAATATTGGCAAGCTATTTAAATTTCTAAGGATAGAGCTTATTAATTAAATCGGTGACATTCATGAACGATTTCATGTAGGAATGAGAGTAGTTTCTCCTTATAAGGCATGTCACATTAATTTGCATAAGCATGAGTCTAGTCTACTTGATAGCTATATGCATTCGGGTCCGTGGTTTGTTGACACATGTGGTAGAGGTTCCCCTTTCTCATTTTACCCATAAACCTCACAAAGCTAAATTTGCCTTTTTTGTCCCATTTAGATACATACTAAATTTAGCTACCCTACCCGAGCTAGTAAAGGTAGTAAGTCGGGAATGTTGTCTTGTGATTTGGCTTTTATTATCTTGTTGGATGTTTTGTTGGGAAATGAAGGGAGGTTATGATTTGAAAAAATAATGAAGTGGAAAAAAAAAAAAAGAGAACTGAACTGGCAGAGAGTAGCAGGCCAGCAGGGGGGGTTGATCGACCGACCTAGCTGGTCGATCGACTGCCCGTACAGGATTTGAAAGAACAAAAAAAAGGAAGAAAAGAAAAGGAAGAAAAGAAAAGAAAGAAAATGAGGAAAAAAAAAAGAGAGAGATCACATGTATAAATTGATTTTCGGATGGTGATTTCTTAAATTCCCATGTGCTATTCATTTTATTTTGGGGAATTGTTATTTTGGTAAGTGGAAGTAAGAAGTGGAGTTCCTTATAATTTGGTTTAGTGGTTATTAGCTCGGCTTAACCCCTCTTTCCCAAATTCATTTTAGCCTTTTTTTACCTCTAGCCTCACAATCCCAAATCGCCTCGGCATGTGTCATGGTCATTGAATGGTTGGAATGCATATGCACGGTTGTAGAGACTTTATTCATGTTAGATTGCAGGCATGTTCTTATGGGTCGTAGATAGGTGAGAGTCTTATTTTTATCACTCTTCTGTCTTGCACAATACATCTTACCTTGTACTTAAATGAGCGAATGAGTGACCCGTGAGAGTCCGATATATACGAGTCTTGCAAGGTCAAAGGTTTGGCAAATTCTTTAGCATGTTCAACTCGTTTGCATTTGACAAAATACTTGGATGATAATAGTTGCATTAAATTGGTTGGGTATGGTGGTTTGTATTAGCTCTGAGCATGAAATCCGTTCCATTAGAAGTTTTTAGTCAGGTCATAGTGCTTGCTTGGGAACAAGCAAGGTTTGGTTTGGGGAGATTTGATACGTGCATATTCTATACACTTTATTTGCAGTTTTGGCATGTATTTCCATGCGTATTTGTTAGCTTAAAGCTATTATTTCTCCCGAAACGGTTTACTTTGGAATTTCTATGATTTATTGTAGGAATGAGTGGAAGTAATCTAAATCAAGCTTAAATCGTCCTCCGGAAGCAACTTTATGGAAACTTAGAAGATGGGAGTTCGGACTTGTTCACCTCGGGATGCGTGCATGGAGTGAAGAGGCTGTTTTGAAGAGAAAAGGATGTTACTGCACAGTGTAGTTGGTCGATCGACTATCTTGCTCAGTCGATCGACCGTGGAAGTTGAGCAGAAGAGACAGCACTGTACTGGCTAATCGATCGACCGTGCCACTTGGTCGATCGACCAGGTTTCGCAGCCGTGATTTATTTTACGTGTTAGACTTTTAAAAGCCCACTTGTAATTAACTTTTGGGGAGAACGTTTATCAGTAGTACGCAACAATAATTTAGGTTATGCTTTTTATTTATTCAACAACTGAAGTTCTTAGATCTGGTTTTGGGAACAAGAAAGTGTAGACTACGGATTTCAATTCAATTGCTTTGTTCATCAATTCTTTAGTAAGCTTTAATGCAATTTTCTTCTTCTTTTATTTCATGTCAATTTAATTCTTGTTGTTACTAGTTTATATTCAAGCAATTCAGTTTTAATCTTTTGTCTTAAATTCAATTTCAATCATGTCAATCTTGTTCTTTGCCTTCAAATTTGCAATTGTTATAGTTTTAATCATGCATAGCTAATTATCTTGATCGGGAACAAGGTGAGCCATGGCGTAAATTAGGGTCGATTTTATTAGTATGATTTCTTCCGTATCGATCTTATTTCCTTTTGATAAACCCGTCTTGTTAGATTGAAAGACTAGTAGGTTAGGTTTTCATTAGTTTTGGAATTTCTTTCGAGCGAAAGCTTTGAGAACTTCTAGGGAATTAGAAGACCGTAAGGTTAAATTTGAGCATTGATCGAAAGACTTGCTCATGTTCCCTGAGACCGTATTACTAGACCTCTGCTATCTTCTTGACTTAACCTTAGCCATGGTGAACCGAAGTTCCTGATCTCTCTTTTATCTTATTTGCGAAACTTCTTATTTTGTCACTTAGTATCTAGAATCAAACAAATTCAAAACCCCCCATTCAATTGTTACAACAATAGATTAAAAATTAGCAAATAGAATTGATCTTGTCTCTATGTGGTTCGACCCTTACTATCACTAGCTATAGTTTTAGTTTGGATTATAAATTTAACTTTGATACAAAACGACGGTATCACTAACCATATCACATATGAAATGTAGATGATTGCTTTAATTATATTTTGAGTTAGTGGAATAAATACTAGACAAATTGTGATAGAACTACTTCCAACTTAATAGTAAAGATTCAATCATATCGTATAGGATTCTTTGTCACTTTCTAATATTATGAAGGTGAACTTGTGATACTATATCACACTCCTTTTGGTGCATATAAAAGTCTTCACTTTATTGTTCCCTATATTAACAAATTACTAATACTTTGGTCATAATCTTTAGGTTTTGATACTTTTAAACATTCATTGAACTTATTCAAAGAATTTCTCTTCTTACCTCATTAAGTGGATACCAAGTATCTACCTAGTTCGTTGGTAAAAGAGATGAAGAAGTAATAACCCTTTCTGATTGAATACAACTTCTAAGTGTAAATAGGGCGAATATCTTGCTTTATTCATAATTCTTTTCTAGAAAGAAGTCATGAATTAATCTTGCTTTGAATACAAGATTCGCACACATACCAAGAGATTCCCAATCAGATGGTTTGGGACACTAGAAAAAACTAGTCTTCTAAATGCAATTTCAATCGAGAATCGAGAAATAATTTGGGTCAACAATTTGAGTCTTATACAATGAATACACTATAACACTTATATGTCTATGAATGAAATGGCAACTACCCTAGTTCCATTCATGTAAAACTCTGACTTTATTCTTGCTAGTCGTCGTACGATTATTCAATGTTAGGATTCTAAGGATTTAAAAAACCCTCGGATTGTGATATAAACACATCCTCCTATAAATACCCATTTAGAAAGGTGGTTTTGACATCTTTTGCCATATTTCATTATCATGAAATGTCGGATTTGCTAACATTGTTCACAAATTTGTATCAAATACTCATAACGTGATAATTCGCAAGAAGGCTATGTCAATGTCATATATATTCAGGAAGGAATATGTTGGTGTCACACGACCAACTTCCTTGATCTTTACTTATTTAGGAATTGGTCTCTATTTTAGTGTCTAACACCTTCTCTTTCGAGCCTCGTTCTATCCTTAACAATTAAGATAGGTACTTACTTTTTATTGCTCCCACTCACTTCAAGAATTTCTACTTGATGAAGACTTATCTTCATATAAATTCCTAGTTAATCCTTCACAAGGATGAACTTTATAGTGGTATTTGGTCAATCAAAATTTCTAACAAATTAATTTACCAATTTTACATTGTCATGTGCTTAACAACTTAAGTGCTTTGATGAAAAGTGTTTCGTTTGAGCAATAATATTTTTGAACCGTGGATGCATAGAAGACATTATCAAAACATATTTTGATCAAGTATTACTTCTATTCATTTTCTTCACAAGAGAATATTGGTATGTAAGGAATTTTAAGATGTTAATCTTATAGTTGCATAGGACAATTCTTATTGAGTTCTATGGAAGAGAACGATTCCTATGGATCTAGTCCACAACCTATGATACGACTCTTTTAGAAAGAGATTCTATTTGTCGTAAGTAATAGTGGTCTAGCGGAGACTCGTGTTACAATCGAATTGATATCATATATGAGTAGGAGCGATAATAAAGAACAACATAAAACAACGAAATAGCGGGAAAATCAAACATTCATCGTTATATTTAAAACATTTAAGAATGTTTTATCATTTATATAGTGACCTCTAACCAACTATTATAAATGATCCCGAGATCCAAATTTATATCAATTCGGGCACAGTGAGCCGATTCATCCCTAATCAATATAACTCGGTGGATTAACTCTTTAATCGATTCTACTTCTAGAACTCTCGGTCGATAAAATTACTTTAATATTTATCTTTAGCCCGGAACACATGCGACTACGGTCACGAATACTTCCGTTGAGCTCAATCCAAATTTCGATGTAGTAACAATTTACCACCCACTTACCCAACGTAACAAGTTTAGCACCCCGGTGAGCCGAGCCTACTTCCTTATGAAATTGGGATTCATGGTTCTACTATTTGGTAAGGCTAATTCTCAATTATTATTTAGTGAGAGGTCTTGTCAATATATTATCTATCTCGTTTTAAGTGAACTAAAGCGGTGAACTAACGATAATTATAATTGACACGGTCGATAAAATAAAATGCATGTGTAGTTATGGCGATTTGGCTAAGCATGCAAACATATAAAACAAATGCAAAGCAAAAACAATAAAATCCTAGTATGGCCTTCCTAAAAAAATAAATCTAATAAACTATTTACAAACTCGGAAACCAACTCCTTTGGTCCCTTGAACTTCATTTGGCACGCACTCCAAGGCAACACCGTCTTTGTCGGATCACCTTCTCGAATTGCACCGTCTTCAAGGAACTCCGGAATAAATAAATTACATAGCTTTTCTACTTTATACATTATAAAAAGAAAAAGAAAAATAAAATAAAAGTGATACGAGATCACATTAATTACAACCGAATCGATATCCCCATTCATTTCGGGAAATACCAATTAAAAAAAACTAAGGCCATACTAAGTACAAATTACATAATTCAAAATTATATAAAATTAAAATATGACAAACATAATAAAAATCCAGCATTAATATATGTATGAAACATGCCATGTGAAGTGCCAAATCGCCCTATTTAAGCTAATATCGTATATTCGGTCCGGCTTTATGGATTATTGTGACTATTAACTTATTAAAATCACACAATATTACATAAATCTAATCTATGTCCAAGTTAATTACCCCAACCTTCTTAGGACTCAAAAATTTAGTCTTCACTAAATATTTGACAATAATTCAACTTGATATTTTATTATTGATCTTTAAACACCATTATTCATAATAATACAGAAATAATTCCCAAAAAAATCAAAAAAATTCGAAAATTTCAAAATCAATATTTTGTATATTCTGGAAAATTCCCAACATTCCAAAATTTTAATAAAAAATTGCCCTTAGATTATTTTAATTTATTTCACAAATAAATCGTATAAAACATAATTTTAACCATTTAATTCCAAATTAAACAAAAAATTATGCAATAAATCAAAATTAAAATTTTGAATATTCTAAACAAGTTTCTAGAACCTGAAAATGACAAATTTTTAAGTCCAAAAATCGAATTTACACTTATGATTATTAAAGTTGCTATTTATTAATTTCTACAATATAAAAATCAATAATCATCCAAATCAAACGAAATTTGACATGCAACTTTAGATCTAATGTTCATATCATAAATATAACATTGGAAAAAAATTTCATGCCATAAAATTTATTTTAGCCATTTTTGCCAAAATAGTCACTATTTATGTGATTTTTACATCTAAAAATCATGAATCATGCAAGATAAAACCATTTTATCTCACACTTTACATACAGTGTGTAAATATTGCATGTGACAACATACAAAAATTTCATGGGCAGAAACGAAGTTTAACCATTTTTAACAAAATACCTCTTTTTAATCCATTTTTATCATGTAAAAATCATAACACATGCAATATAAACTATTTTATACGAAATTTTACATACAATAGGTAAAATATGTATGTGAGGGCATGTAAAAATTTCAAGGTCAGAATCATAGTCTAACTAATTTTAGCATTTTAAATGTCATTTTATTCAATAAAATGTAATAAAAATACTAAAATCATATTAAAAAGCAATAAAATACCATAAATCATCAAAATGACCTAAAATCAATTTAGGACCAGAATGTTATTCATGCAAAAAATTTCGCGGTGATTAGCCTCATAAAACACAAAATACAAGTTTTATATGTTAACATTTTAACTCGGAGGGATGAGAGAGATTGTAGAGAGAGAAACTCTATTAATCTAATTTAGGGATTTCTTAAGCAATGGCTAAAAGAAAGAACCCTAAACATAATAATCCCAAATCAATTAATAATAGTAATAGCAATCGATCTAATATTAATAATAATTCACATAATAAAAAATCACAAAAAATAGTAGATACGAATTTAGCGAGTACGAGTGGATCATCTCCATCGCCGGTCCGACGCGTGAGTCTCAACTTTCCCCCTTTATCTCACTCGGAACTGGATGTTATAGTGGAGGAAGAGGAAGGTTCAGAAGATGAGGTACTGGAATATGAAGCTGAGGAGGATCCTGGGTCTGATAAAGAGATACCAGAGCCAGTACTTCGACTGTCATCAGCTGATGTCGAGGAGGAGGTAAACTTCTGGTCCTCTACTGTCTTTTGTTACATCTTAGGGGCGAAACCTCCTGCGAGTGTAATTTCTGGGTTTGTGAAAAGGGTGTGGCAATCTTATGGGGTTGACCGTATTTCCTTTTTACCAAATGGGATTTTTCTGGTTCGTTTCAAGACGAAGGAAAAGCAGATGGAAGTTGTCAACACTGGACATTTAATGTTTGACAATAAACCTGTCATCGTAAAGGAGTGGAAACCAGAGACGGAATTGATTAAACATGATGTTCAATTGATTCCAATTTGGGTTAAACTTCATGGGCTTGATATCAAATTCTGAGGGACGGGTTGTCTGTCAAAAATTGGTGGACTTGTTGGCAAATTCTTAAGGTGTGATGAGGCGACATCTCGTAGGGCTTTCTTAGGGTTTGCGAGATTGTTGGTGGAAGTTCAAATTGGGCAGGATTTTCCAACTGAAATCGTGTTTTTGGATGAACTGGGCAAGTCTCAGAAGGTAAGGGTGGCTTATGATTGGCTACCTTTAACCTGTGAGAAGTGTAAGGGTATGGGGCATTCTACTGACCAGTGCAGGAAGGAGGGGGGTCAAAAACCAACTAAGATTTGGAGACCTAAACCTAAACCTCAACAAGCTGCAGCTGGTCCTAGGAAGCAGCAGACTCCAGTCTCAAAACCGGTTGCTCAGGCTAAATCTCCAAGGGATCAGTTGGTTACACCTGAACCTTCTATCTCTGTAGGAGTACCTGTCATTGTGGGGAAGTCACCAGTGGTTGAGACACAGTCTTTACCTAGGAGATTTATCACTAAAATGCTAAGGCAAGATTCAGGAGAGCCAAGAATATTTACACCCATAGGCTTATCATTCATGGATGCTCTTACTGTTTCTATGCAGAAGGCTAGGAATGTGAGTACTGGTAAGAGGGTGATTCAGGTTGGGTATACTGATAATGGTTAATTTGGGTTTTTGGAATATTAGGGGTATGAATAGCCTAAATAAACAAAATGAAATAAGATGGTTTCTTCATCAACATAATTTAGGTTTATATGGTTTGCTTGAGACTAAAATCAAAGGTAGTCAGTGGATAAAGGTAAGGAATAACATTTGTGACAATTGGTCCATATGCACAAATAATGGGTATCATCCAGGTGGTAGGATTTGGCTGATTTGGCAACCTCTGATGTTTGATGTGGATATTCAGATGGTGACTGATCAGCTCATCCATGCTCAAGTTTTTGACAAGGGTAACAATAAGAAGTTTTGGGTTACTATGGTGTATGGTTTTAATAAAAGTCAGGAGAGAATCTCTTTATGGCACAATTTGAAGGTTTGTGAGGGGTTGGTTCATGGACCTTGGATAGTTTGTGGAGATTTTAACAGTGTGATTGCTGTGAATGAAAGAATTGGGGGGGGCTGATGTCACTTGGAGTGAAATGGCTCCCATGAGAGACATGATGGCACAATGTCAGTTGCAAGAAATCAAGACCATTGGTTCATATTACACGTGGAATAATAAGCATGAGTCTGGTTCTAAGGTTTATAGTAGGCTGGACAGGGTCTTAACAAATGATGATTGGATCCTTAGTTTTCCTGATTCCTTTGCTAACTTCCTCCCTGAAGGTCTTTTTGACCATTGTCCATGCATTATCTATGGTTGACAGTGGTGAAAGGAAGAAGACCCCATTAAATACTTTAATATGTGGTCTTTGGATGAGAATTTTCTGGAGGTGGTTAATGAGGGGTGGGGAATTCATGTGCATGGCACTCCTATGTATCAGGTTATGCAAAAATTGAAGAGTGTAAAACATAGGCTTAAGCAGTTGAATAGGGCCAATTTCAGTGATATTGAAAATTTAACCCATGTTACTGAATTATCCTTGAAGCATTTCCAAGAAAAGTTGAGACTGGATCCCCTTAATCCTGAGTTGTGCCAAGCTGAGAGAGAGTGTGCTGCTGAACTTAGTACACTTGTTAGGGCCAGGAATTTATACCTTGCTCAAAAATCTAAGGAGAAATGGATGGATGAAGGAGATGACAACACCTCTTTTTTCCATGCTAGCATAAAGAGAAGAAGGGCAAGGAATAAAATTTATCAGCTTAAGGATAAGCGTGGCATTCTTTGTACCCAACCTGAAGATATAAAAACTGCATTTGAAGAGTTTTATGTTGGTTTGTTGGGCACCTCCAAAACTGTCACTCAGATTCACAAAGGTATTGTTCAGGCTCGCAAATGCTTAACTGCAGTGCATCATGCTATTCTTAATGCTCCTTTGACAGATGAGGAGATAAAGCATGCTATGTTTTCTATCCCTGGAAATAAAGCACCAGGACCAGATGGCTATAGCAGCCAATTCTTCAAGGATAGCTGGAGCATTGTGGGTAAAGATGTTATCAAGGCAGTGAAGAGTGCTTATGGTTCTGGGATAGTACTGAAGGAGTGTAATAATACTATCTTGACCCTGATCCCAAAGATTGATAATCCTGAAAGTGTGCTTCAGTTTCGTCCCATAGCTTATTGCTCCACTTTGTACAAGTGCTTGGCTAAGGTGCTTTGCAACAGGTTGGCTGGCATTCTCCCTGACATCATCAATCCTGCACAGAGTGCCTTTATTCCGGGAAGAGACATTGTTGGCAATATCATGATATGTCAAGACCTCATCAAGCTCTACAAAAGGAAAACCTGTTCTCCTAGAATCATGCTAAAGATTGATCTTCAGAAAGCATATGATTCTGTTGAGTGGGACTTTCTCAAAGGGATGCTAGAGTATTTGGGGTTTCCTGAGAGTATAATTAGCCTGATCATGGAATGTGTTAGTTCTACCTCTTATTCTCTTGCTGTAAATGGTGAGACTTTTGGGTATTTTCAAGGCAAAAGAGGGCTAAGACAAGGTGACCCTTTGTCCCCTCTCCTCTTTACAATTTGCCTGGAATACTTAAGTCGTTTGTTGGAGGGGATTAAGAGAGTTAAGGGGTTTAAATATCATCCTTTGTGTGCAAGAGTTGGCCTCACCCATCTGTGCTTTGCTGATGATCTGGTGGTTTTCTGTAGAGGAGACATGACTTCTCTTTCACTGGTGCTAATAGCGTTTGAGACTTTCTCCAGAGCTTCAGGTTTAAGGATGAATGAAGGGAAATCAAATCTGTATGGGAATGGTATTCCTGCAAGTTTTATGGATCAAATTGAGCAGGCAACAGGTATGCAAAGAGGTGCCATCCCTTTTTGGTATTTGGGAGTGAATATTATACCCAAATGCTTGGGGGTGTTGGATTGTCAGCAGCTTGTTGATAAGGTGACTGAGAGAATCAGGAATGTGGGGAACAAGAAGATGTCTTATGCAGGGAGGCTCGTTCTTATCAAAGCTGTGCTTAGCACTTTGCATAATTACTGGGCTCGTATCTTTATCATCCCCAAAACTGTACTTAACAAGATTGATGCTTTGTGTAGAGCCTTTCTTTGGCATGGCAATGAGGCTAAGGAAAGCCCTGCACTCGTAGCCTGGAACAAATTGTGCAAACCTAGGAAGAATGGTGGTCTGGGGCTTAAACATCTCCATAGCTGGAACATTGCAGCTATTGGGAAGTATGTCTGGTGGATTGAAGCTAAGGCTGACCACCTCTGGGTACGTTGGGTTCATGCCATTTATATAAAGCAGCAGGTATGGCAAGAGTACTCTCCTTCTTTATCTGCTAGCTGGGCTTGGCGCAAGATCTGTTGGGTGAAAGAACTGTTGAAACCTTTTATGTTCAATGATCAATAGAGGACACAACATTCTCAGTACAGTATTCAGTTAGGATACTCTTGGATAGTTGCTCAGGGGGTCCCTGTTGAGTGGCATCCTTGGGTAAGCAATAGGGTGCTTGTGCCAAAGCATTCTTTCTTCATTTGGCTCACTGCTCAGAATATGTTATTGACTCAGGACCGTCTGTGCAAGATGAAGATTATCCAGGAGAATAGGTGCTTCTTATGTGGAGTTGATGAGGAGAGCATTGAACACTTATTTTTTGAGTGCTGTTATGCTAGGAAGTGTTTGGACCTGGTGAGGTCCTGGTTACAGTTGGATATACCAATGCAATTGGTGCTAAGTTGGTGGGTAAAGAAGAAGCTGAAATCCCTGGTCATAAAACACATTATTGGAGCTGTGATTGCAAGCCTGATGTACCATCTTTGGCAAGACAGGAATCAGAGTCGTCTTGAACAATTTGTTCCCCGGCCTGAGAGACTTGTCCATTGTGTTAGAAATGAAGTGTTAGCTAGAGTCAGAGGAAAAAGCATGTTGTTAAAAAGTCAATTAGCTAGAGTTTGGATTGAAAATTGTTTGAGTCGTGTAATATGATAGGGATATAACCTGTGTATGTGCATGTTGGCAAAATTGGCATTAATATATAACTTACCTTTTCCCAAAAAAAACATTTTAACTCGGAAATACAAAACCGATTATGCATGCAACAACTCTTGCTCTGATACCAATTGTAGGATTCAATAATCTCTTATTAGATACTTCTAATAACTAGATAAATTTAGTTTAGTCATAAAACTAATTAGATCTTATGCATGCATAACAATATAATGCAAAGTAAGAAGAAAACCGATCTACTTACAATAAGGGCCGCAATGGATATACTAATTGGACTCCTTCCAAATTAGTCTTCATTAAGAAAAATCCAAATGCTCCAAGAAAACCTTTAGATCCAATGGTAGGATCTACTCCTCAAGGATTTGTACCAAGATAGTCACCCTTAATACTAATTTATATATTAACTAGATACATTACATTAGTGACCTTAAAATTAATCTTATTATTATTTCTATTACTACTTTTAGTAATCTAAAATATAAGATTTTGAACAACTTTGTTTTCTTTTCTAAAACACAATTTTAGAGAGAAGAAGAGAAGAGTAAGAAGTTGAGTTGTGTAAGAATGAATAATGAATGAGAAAAGAAGAGAAAAACTCTATCTTTTCTTATGGGTGGTCGGAGGGACTTGGGTAGTATGCCCAATCCATGCTCATTTTTGTTCTTCTCAAGATATAGAGTGTAGGGCTAGTAATTAGGTCTATTAGAGACATTATCATTGTGCTTAATTCTCAATTAGAGCAACAATTAAGTCCTAAAACTCCCCAACCCCCTCCACTCACACGACACCCTTGAGATAAAAGGGTCCATTTTAAGTTTGTCAATTGTTCAATTTGTGTAGTGTGACATATTGGACATGTTACTAGACATGTTATTAAATAATTCATTTTTAACTTATTAAAAATCATTATATAAACAAAATAAATCACACACAAAAATTGACTAGTAATTCATGATTACAAGTACTTAAAATGGGTCATAGAATTATAAATCACAACAACTTGTATTTATAATAAACCATTCATTCTTATTTTAATTGTTTCATAAACAATAAATAAACCTAAGTAATAAAACAATTTGATTACTTAGTATGAATCTTATTTAATCGAATTACACTAAGATACGAATTCTCACTCACAAAATCATCCGTTCAATTTTAAGGAAATAATTAACTTAAATCAACATACAATTAATTAATTAATCAATTAAGAGTATTACCTTAGAGGTATGACCTTAAGGAATTAACTAATCACCACCGTCATACGACAGTAATATCAAACTCTAGCCAGCCAATCATTACCGATTAATGTGGATCAGTTGACAATAAAATATTACTTTCCCTCATGCATTCTTATTATGAGATTTAAACATGTGATCGCATTATTGTCGAGGACACATACTCCAACAAATCGCTATCTATCCTTAGGCCCAGATAAGAATTTGGATTGTCCAGACGGGACGATTGGTCCAATGGATTGGGTTAAGCCTAGGAAGGCCGAATAAAATGACCTAAGAAGGTCGAGTAATAAAAACCGACAAATGTCTTGTATAAACTATTCCCTAACCTCATTCAAGTTTCACCCTAGGTAACACGTAAGTGTATCATCCTGTAGATACCTCATTTCTGCACCTCCCGCAAACCACCCGGTGATGATTGAGCCGCATGTTTGGTACACGGAACGATTTATGACAGTTCGTAAGTTTATCGTCAAGTGATAACTCAAACACTTGTGTCAACCCCTTGGTCGTCATCTACGCGCCATTACGGTCGTTTTGACAGTAATTAGAGTACATTTGGAGTCCGGGTCAAAAACCGTCTTCATTTTCTAATAACCTTTTAAAATGCCAAGTCAGAATATTCTGGAATGTTCCGGATATTTCTATTCAATATTTTCAATCTTTTAATCTTTGGTAAATTATATCTCGAAATTATTTTATAAATAATAAGGAAATCAAGATCAAACCGCAATTCCATAATAGAAACGCGGAAATCTTTCTTCCGTAGGAGGAAACCCTGGGGAAAGGATGCAGCAGGTGTTGCGCCTCTTCCAAGAGACGCAGTGGCTGCTGCGCCTCTTCCCCAGCTCCTTTCTGCGTATTTTAAGATCTTTTCGAGATTTACTTCCAAAGTTTCACCGAAACCCTAATTCCTTCGTGTGATTAGTATAAATAGAGACCTTCGTTCCTCATATTTCTCACGCGAGTATCCGCCCTTCTCTTCTCCCTTTGCATACTAAGACCACGCTCTTGCTTTTTGGCGTCTACGTGCTTGAACTTTCGACCACGTAAGCTCGGATCTTTCTGAGTACCAGCCTCGTTTTGCATGACCGACCAACTTGACCAACTCCACATCAATCAACTTAATCAATTTTGTTCGTTTTCCTCTTAGAGGGCACTTTCTTCGTACATTCGAGTCGAGCATCACTAAACGTTAACTTAGTTAATCTCGTTTCGTCAAACATGTAAGTCTGAGGGTGTAAATCCCATCTTTTATTATTGTACTTTGTTTTTGAAATAATTATTGTAAGGTTTACGTCGAAAATATATTCAAAACCGATTTACGAAACTTTTATTCAAACCCTTTTTAACGGATTAACGGGAGACAGATGTCGAGAAGGAACGCAGCAATTGTTGCGCCTCTTCGAAGGGATGCAGCACCTGCTGCGCCTCTTCCTGAGGCTGCCGCAGTTCCTGCTTTCCTTCTTCTTCCTTCGTCTTTTGTTCGTTCGTTTATTCTTTGCTTTGTCTTTGTTTGTTCTTATTTCATTAACACGATAATTTTAACATAATAATTTTAACATGTAAATCATTAATAATTTATCATCATTAAATTCCCGACTTAAATCCCTTATAATTAATATTTGCGGGTTTTCGTCATTAAAATCAATTCGGATTTTTAGAGATTCGGTTCATCAATATCAAGTCTCTGAAATTCACCTTTGTATATTTTCATCTGTTATTTATCATCACCATCATTAGTCCGTCAATAATAACCTATTTAATTTAATTCATTATTAATCCTCGTAATTAATTTTGTAATTAATTCGTTCTAATTAGTTTTATCCCGTCTTTTATTGTTTTTATGACCAATTCACATGTAAATAATATGTTCAACCACTTCTATCAGAGTCAAATTTCGATAATCAAGCATTAAATTCACCAATGAACATTAACGATATGCAATTCCGGCTTCACAGCCAGGATTCATCTTAGGAACAGACGCAGTGAGCACTGCGCCTCTTCCAAAGGACACAGCACTGCTGCGCTTGTTCCGGGTTGAATTCTGCCCCTGAACTTCCGTTGTTGCTTTGACTTAGTTATTAGCTTACATATTAATTAACTATTACTCGTATTATCACCTAATAATCTGTTCGTTAATTTAGTTTCTCTTTTCTTTTCACAAATCATCCGTTTTAAGTGTATTTTCGACGTAAATCAATTAACCCGTTGTAATTATTGCAATTTTCAATTATTGTATTTATTTCTTTATCATATTGTTTGTATGCTCTCACATGCAATCAACCTAAATTTCTACCTCGACATTAATGCATGTTAAATTACGTGTTTACCGACTTAGTTAATTCTCACATGTTAGGATTAATTTATTGGATGTTGCATTGCATGCATATAATCGACAACATATCGAGTATGAATAACTTCCCTAATCAAGGAAGACTCTTCAAGCTCACCACTGGAGAAGGAGAGATGTTCAAAGGAGAACCAGAAGACGATGAATTTGAGTCAGAGTCGTCGAGTCAGAGTCAGAGTCCGAGTCGGAGTCTAGAGAAGTCTCTAGAGAGTCTCCTCCTGTCGTCACTCCCACTCCCCTTGTTCCTCCTAGCTTAGCATCAAGTAGTAACAGCAGTTTGGGAAATGTCCCAACAGCTGTCCCTTTACCGCCACTGACTACTGAACAGATGGCCTCTTTGTTTCAACTCTTTTCAAATTTTAATATGAATAAATCAGGTTCTGCTTACTCTTTGTGTTATTCTGAATACAATTCTGTTTACGATGATAATGAGGATGACCTAGACCCAGACTAAATCGAAATACCTCCTTACATAGCCAAAGAAATACTACAAGAGGGGGAAGGGGGACCAGTTACAGAAAACACCGAACCCATCAACATAGGAACCGAACTAGAACCCCAAGAACTTAGAATAGGGACGACCTTGAGCCCCGCCGAAAGGACCAGTTTTATAGACCTCGTACACGAGTTCAAGGACGTTTTTGCATGTTCCTACAAAGACATGCCAGGGATCGACAGGGATATCGCAGAGCACAGAATACCAATCAAACCAGGTTTCAAACCCGTAAAACAGAAGCTTCGTCGAATGAGGACGGAATGGGCTCTTAAGATGAAAGAAGAAGTTGATAAGCAATTCAAAGCCGGGTTCATCAAAGTATCCGAATACTCAGACTTGGTAGCCAACATAGTACCCGTACCCAAGAAGGATGGGAGAATCCATGTTTGTGTTGATTTCAGAGACTTAAAGAAAGCGAGTCCCAAGGACGACTTTCCTCTACCACATATCGACATATTGGTGGATAATACAGCGGATCACGCATTGCTATCCTTCATAGATGGATATGCAGGGTATAATCAGATCAAGATGGCCATAGAAGACATGCACAAAACCGCCTTCGTCACTCAATGGGGCACCTATTGCTAGACGGTTATGCCGTTTGGGTTAATCAATGCCGGATCAACGTATCAATACACCACAACTACACTACTACATGAGATGATGCTTAAAGAAGTTGAGGTATACGTAGATGATATGATTGTCAAGTCCAAAGATAGAGAGGGGCACATTGTGAACCTTTACAAATTCTTCTCAAGACTACGAAAGTACAACATGAGACTCAATCCACAGAAATGTGCATTTAGGGTAACATCCGGCAAACTCCTGGGATATGTCGTTAGCCAACGAGGGATAGAAATAGACCCTTCCAAGATCAAAGCTCTAATCTAAATGCCGCAACCTCAAACAGAGAAAGAAGTTAGAGGATTCTTGGGCAAGGTGCAGTACATAAGCCGATTCATATCGAAACTCACCATGATCTGTGAACCTATTTTCAAAAAGCTAAAGAAAACGGATCACACCATGTGGGATGGTGACTGTCAAAAGGCATTCGACCGAATAAAGGAGATACTAGCCAAAGCGCCAGTACTCATGCCACCCCAACGAGATCAACCTGTTGGTTTATATCTCACAGTAACTGAAACAGCCATGGGTGCCATGCTGGCCCAAACGGTGGGAAAAGAAGAAAGAGCTATCTACTACCTTAGTAAGAAGTTCTTGGAGTATGAGTGCAAGTACACACCACTCGAGAAGACATGCCTCGCTCTTGTGTGGGCAATGAAGAAGCTACACCATTACATGCTTAGCTACTCCGTCAAAATATACTCCAAAATGGATCCTATCAAATACCTCTTCGAAAAACCTGTTCTCAATGGACGCCTAGCGAGATGCACTTTGATGCTCTCAGAGTTCGATCTCAAGTATGTACCTCTGAAAGTTATAAAAGGACGCGCCATTGCCGAGTTCTTCGCGGAAAAACCCATCAACGATGCACAAGCAATAGACACCTAGTCGTTTCCGGATGAGGATATACTCCAAACCGATGTAGACTCCTGGGACCTTTGTTTTGATGGAGCGTCGAACTTAAGAGGATTTGGAATAGGAGTGTTGCTCATTTCTCCTGAAGGCGAGCATACATTACTCTCTGTCAAACTCGACTTCGAGGTGACAAATAATGCGGCAGAATATGAGGCTTGCCTCATTGGGCTACAAGCGGCAGTAGGTTTAGGCATCAAGAATCTTCGGGTACATGGAGATTCATCTTTGATCATCAACCAAATCACGGGATCTTTGAAAATTCGGAGTGAAAGCCTAGCACCCTATCAAGCAAGGATAGACCAAGTTGCCCAATTCTTCAATCAAGTAACGTACCTACACCTACATCGAGAAGAGAATCAATTTGCAGATGCTCTTGCAAAACTGGCATCTTTGATTAATATGCCGGATAATATGGTAGAAATGCCTTTATGCATCGAACGACGGTCAGAACCAGCTTATGTGCACCAAATTACAGATGAAGAAGAAAGCCCAGAGGAACCTTGGTTCCAAGCAATTCTGAACTTCAAACTCAACGGCACCTATCCACCAGACATGGACAAAAGGGGACAACGTGCTATACGCTTACTAGCCTCCCAATACGTCCTCGTGCAAGGAGAATTATATAAAAGAACACCTCTTGGTGTAGTCCTGCGTTGCCTTGATCATTCACAGGCACGGAGAGTGATGGAAGAAGTCCATGATGGAGAATGTGGCCCTCACATGAGTGGACCAATGATTGCATCAAATATGTCAGACATTGTCATAACTGCCAAATCTTCGGGAATGTGCAACACGTCCCTCCTTCACTACTCTACACCATGACATCTTCTTGGCCATTTTCTGCTTGGGGAATCGACATCATCGGAAATATCGCCCCAGCCGGAACAGGAGGTCACTGTTTCAATTTGGTGGCTATCGACTATTTTACCAAATGGGTAGAAGCGGCTTCTTATACTAGTCTCACAGCCAAGAACGTGGCAAAATTCATACAAACCAATATCATCTGTCGATACGGTTGCCCACAGAGATCATCATTGATAATGGGTCACATTTCCAGGCTGAGAGTGAACAATTGCTAGCCAAGTACAAAATCAAACATCACCATTCCTCGCCGTATAGACCACAAAATAATGGTGCAGTAGAGGCGGCAAACAAAAATGTTGTCACAATCCTTAAGAAAATGATTGACAATTATCGAGATTGGCCAAGTAAGATACCATTTTCCTTATGGGGATATCGCACATCTGTTAGGACACCCACTGGGGCCACTCTTTTCTATTTGACCTACGGTATGGAAGCCGTGCAACCAGTCGAGCTCGAAATACCATCCTTGCGTATTCTACTCGAAAGTCAAATCCCAGAAGCCGATTGGAAGAGGGATAGATATGAAGAACTCATCCTCCTGGATGAACGAAGATTGCGCGCATTACATAATGTGCAAACATATCAGGCATGTATCAAACGAGCCTTCAACAAAAGGGTTAAGCCAAGAAACATCAAAGAAGGAGACTTAGTTCTCAAATCAGTTAGAGCTCTTTTACATGTCGATCCACGAGGAAAGTTTAAACCCAACTGGGCCGGACCATTTCTAGTCAAGTCCATACTCCCGAGGGGTGCGGTTAGAATCACAGACCTAGATGGGAATGAATTTGCCAATCCAACAAACCTCGACCAACTGAAACGTTACTATGCCTAGAATAGGAACAAAAATGCGCCTCGCGTAACACCACGTGTCGCTCATGTGGCACGGAATAAAAAAACGGCCCCTGGCCAGCTGAAATAAAGCTTACGTCACCTTGCTCTTGCATTTTCACAAATCGTCATCCTCATATCATCAAATAAACTGAATTGTGCCTTAGGAGTAAGTAAAAGCTCATGCTTATTTTCTAAGTTCATTACAAGCTCTTGCTTAGAACAATTATTCTTTTACATTTACTTGAACTACGCGCAAGGGTTTGATTTCATTTTTTAAAATGAATACGTAGGCAATCCTTCACAGGATACAACCCACTATTATTTTAAATGTAAATAGAAGGACATTTGCATATACATTTGGAATTCGACAAGAATAATAAAAGAAAATCACAACGGTTGCATAACCAATTAACCATTTATTTATTTCCTTCCATAATAATAATAGTATGCCACATAATAAAAATAATGCTAAAATAAATAGGCTAGGATTCTAAAAACCTCACCATTTTTATTACAAACAATAATAATAATAATAAATAATAAATAATAAAAATAATAAATAATACTAAGACTTAGGCTATTCTTCCATTTTCCCTTTGCCTTTGTCATTCTTGCCATATTTCCTATCTCGACCACGAGCCGGGCGCTCCTGCGCTATCTCAGATCTAATCACCAATGGTCTCTCTCGTGGTCTAGCCTTGCCATTCTTATCAACTACCTTCTCGACGACGGGAGAAGCCTTCGGTTTCTTCGACGGGTGAACAACTCGAAATCCGGCTTCTTCCTCTCCCTCGGTCAAGTGCTTCTCTTTCTCCTTCTCTACGTCACGAACCTTGTAGTCAACAGGCTCGTGCATCCTTAGTCTCTCGTGCTCCTCAGGAGTAATAGCCTTCCTCCACTGCAAGTATGAATCTGATACCCATAATGCGCTAACAGAAGAGTTCAGGAACCACATGTTTCTTTGAGCCCATTTGATGGCCCACTCTATTCGGCTCTCAGTAGTAAGCGCCATGGCAGTCTGAGGAACAATGTCAAGCCTCGGAATCGTCTGCTTCAATCCAACCTGCCTCATCAGCCTCTTAGGGAAGATGCATATCATGAATTCCAAGCCAGGAATGCGCACCGATCGGGTAGGGTCCAGAGACGATACTCCAGTAACAGACTTAAGATGCCACCAGGGTACAATCCATCTAATCAGGGGTCCATCCTTGTTCTTTAACTTATTCTCCCAGTAGTTGCAAACCCTAGTAAAATCCACCATATAAAGCCTGCTCCTCATTGTAATTGAGCGAGCATGATAAGCAGGAACATTAACTGGGGGCTCGATCAATCGCAGACGCTCCATAAGCCAAACCTACCAAAGCAGGTATTAGTATCCAAAACGAAAAAGAAAAAAAAACGAAAAAAAAAAAACAAAAAAAAAAGAAAGAAAAAAAGTCGTATTCTTTTACCTGCAAGATGATGGGACTTCCTGAATAAGGAAGGTCGCGGTTGGCTTTCCTATTATCTAACCCCAATAGGATCTCTCCTAAACATAGGTAAGTTGGGCTCCTTCGCAGCTCCATCTGCTCAACTAGGCTCAAATAGCGAGGATCACCTCTCATATCCTCATCAACATGCCCTTGAAGGACATAACCATGCAATAGGCAAAACCCAAATGCCCTACGCCTCGCCACATAGGAGATAGAAGGGTTTGCCCTATTTATGAATCGATCAATAAAATCAAGCATTCGGACTCCTTTTGAGGTCACAAGACGATCAACCTCAGTTCTTGTCAATCCAAGTAAATCCCTAAATTTATTCTTATATCCTTGAGAAGTAGAGGGTATAGCAGGCATATGTTCTGGGTCCCAACCACTAATTGCAGCAATTTCTTCAGGAAATGGACAGATATCACCTTCAGGGAAGGCAAACACGTGGAAGTTTGAGTCCCAATACTCAAGACAAGCATCCAAGAACGGTTTGACGACCTTAATTAGCTTCAAGCTCAAAATCGATCCAAAGTTGTAGGCACACATATCGTGTTTCTCCACATTTGAAAATTCAATGGTCCATTCTTTGAGACGGATTTCTAAAGTATTCATGATGTATGATTAATTAGAGAGTTTTTATGTAATAGACGGAAGAAAGACGGAAGAATTATGTGAATAAAACCTCCATCGACGTCTATATTTATACTAAAAGCTGTTTCCTAAAATCTGTCAGGACGGACACACTAGGGAAAGGGCGCAGCACCTGCTGCGCCTCTTCAAAGGGACGCAGCTCATGCTGCGCCTCTTCCTCAATTGTATTTCCGTGATTTTCCGCGTTGGATCTGTTGGAGTTAGTGTCCTCCACAATAGTGCGTTTACATAATAAATCTCATTAATGGAATATCATCAGATATTTAATTATTTGATCCTCGTCAGTTGATTAACGTAAATCGATAACGGTTGGCTGAGTAGAGTTTGACGTTATTGTCGTGAGACGGCGGTGATCAACTGACCCCTTTCGGTCACACCTAAAGGAACGAACCCCAATTGACAACTAATTAATTGTATGAGATACAATTTATTTAGTCCCTTCATTTGTAGACTAAAAGGTTAGTCGATTATTTTAGAGAGATTTCGAGTTGCGAACTCGAGGCACGGCAGTTATTATTTAATTATGCGATAATTGAATAATAAATTTTGGGAGATGGGTTTTATTTAATTAATTGTTAATTCACTAAAATTGTACTAATTGATTAATGTGATTAATATTAGTACGTAAATAATATGTGTAGTGGTACACGTATATTTACGGAGTGATTTGGACGAATTAATTATGGAAGTATTTAAACATGAAACGATGTTTAAAATAAAATTACACGTATTTGTGCGACAAATATAAGAACCAATATGGACCCGTAAATGGGCAAGTGGACCGTGTAAAATAGAGTAGTGGATGATTAGGAACATAATCATTTCACCTTACTTTATATACTTCCATAAGTTATCTTATTATAGATTTTGCATGTGATGTAAGATTAAATAATATAAGACAATTTGAACACTCTACCTCACCCTCACCTACCCGGCCCCTTTCCCTCCATATAGACTAAGTTTGTTCATTTTGTTACATTAGCTCTCTTCACTTTTGCATGTGAACAAATATTTAGTCTATCTCTCTAAAAAATATTTACCCATCTTTACTAAGAAGTTAGTAATCAATTTTATTACTAAGAAGTGTTAGTAATATTACAAATAATATCAAGGGTATAATTTTAACAAGTTTCTAGTTAAATACTTGTTAGTTTTGGGTTAAGTTCTTGGGTGCATCTTGAAGGAGATCTTCTCTTTGAAGATTAGTTAGGAGGATCATCCATTTATTATAAGCTCAAGATCAAACTAGAAAGGTGATCTAGTTTGTGCCCTTATTACCATAAAATCAATGTAAGGAAATTGTTTTTCCTTAAACTTTCATTTTTATGCTTTTATATTTGCATGCATGTTACATAGATCACCTAAATGATAAATTATGAGATAATTTAATTTTTATTAGAGAGTCTAATATGGATCTATGATCTTTCAGGATCTTTCCTAATTCCTTAAAGCATAATTTCCTATTCGTATGGGTTATTATTTTTGAGAACTCCGTCCAATTACCGTATTTCGAGTTTCCTAATTCCACGGGCACGTATTTCTAGGCGAGATCGGCATTTTCGTCAATTCAGCACACTTATCCATTTCTTTTAAATTTTCTTTTTTTGGGGAATCATTTCACCAATTTAATTATTTATTTTTCAAACTTATCCATTTCTTTTTAATTTTCTTTTTTGGGGAATCATTTCACCAATTTAATTATTAATTTTTCAAACTTATCCATTAATTTTTAATTTTTCTTTTTGGGGAATCATTTCACTCCCGTTTCATATCACATTTCAAACTTATATGTTTTCATTTTCATTTTTTTTAAGGGGTAGCCCTCCCTACTGTCCGGTCATGTTCGGCAAATTTTTTGCATTTTTTCGAGTCTTTGTCTTGCGCTAATTTAGGCCATGTGTACAAATATGTGTTTTATGTGCAATTTCTATGTAAATATCGGCAGTATGACGGCATAAACCGTCATCTACCAAACCTGTTCAAAGCTAACCTGCAGGTACAAACAAGACAACCCAACAGCAAAGGCACTCAGGCTGTCATATATACAACCAAAAAGAAATATGTACACCAAACTGGGGGCTCTTGCCCGAAACAAAGTCCAAAAGCCCAAAATAAAGGTCCTAAAAATGTACAAAAGTGTATGCAGTACAACCAACAACAAAAACAACAGGAAAACAAGCGAACTACTGCTGGTCGCCACCCAACTCGGTAACTCTCTCCTCGAGAGCAGCGATCTCGGCGTCCAGACCTCTAGCTCCCTCAGCAGGCGAGATGTCCCCTCTCGGGACTGCGCTAGCTCTCTCTCTAAGTCACGCTCCCTCTGCAAGTGACAACAATTGGCTCATGTCAATCATTTTAAACATAAAGAAAGTTAGAAAATGAAGTAAACGGAAGGTTCATACCTGACGTCCTCGACCGCCAGCAAGTGCCTCGACGGCAGTAGCCCATAGCCGGTTGGCTACCCTCCACAAAGCTACGAACCGAGATGGCGCTACTTGCATTTCAATAAACAAGGATTCTCAATGATTTGACAAAGTTAAACAAATGTATTCTTATACAAAAGCGAATTTAAGTTGGAGAACTTACCCTCCAAATCAGATGCTGCCAATCGTCCACGCCAGCATCTGTCACCGCCTCGCCAAAGTCGCGAAGCTCGGAGACCGTCGTCATCCCCGCCGCGTCAGTGTACTCGAGGGTCTCGGGGTACACTGAGGGCTCGACGCCCGCCGCCTCAACCTCCTGCAAATTTCAAATGGTTTCCATTAATCGATGATCATTCATCATGTTTTCAAACCAATCGAAAGAAAAGTGAAGTACTTACCACGACCGGCCAGTACGCCAACCTCCGGTAGAGGAACGCCGAGTAGTCCTCGCCAGAAAGAAGGAGAGCGTCACTACCGACGTCTGCCAAGTCAGCCTCCTTCTCAGCATCAGAAGGCTCCCTGAACATCGTCCGAGGAGGGCCGAGGGGGACCGTGAAGGCATCTCGAGAGCACTGGCGAGTCAAACGCTCACCCAAGTACCACACGGGACCCATCGATGTCCTCAACAGCAACCGCCTCGAGCTCCTGGGTCGAAGGACCTCAGCCACAAAAGGAGGGACGCCAGTATAGTCCGCCCAAGGTCTGGGCACCCACTAAGATAAGCAAACGAGAGGTTATGATCAGTTCTAAAAGAAAGCAATGAGAAAGCAAACGAAGAAAGGTGAGTCGAGGATAATCACGCCCCCCAGCTGCAGGGCGTTCACGCCCCGTCGACAGACGTCGTAAGAAGAACGCTGGCTCTTCTTCCGACACATCACCCAATCCCTCACAACGGGATAAGCTCTCGCCCCCGGCTCTATCCTCTTGGGCGCGAAGCCCGGAAAGTAGGAGTACACTCATTCCTGCAAAACAAGATAATCAATGATGATCTTTCGCTATTCGACAAGGAAGAGAAATGATCTTTCACGATACAAGATGAAGGTTCATACCTCCAACAGCAGTCCAGGGCCAACAGTATCAGGAGAAGTCCCCTTCTCCACCAGCTCGGGACGAACCATGGCCCTCATGTAGTGAATGAGGACCGCAAAGCCAGCAGTGACCTAGTCCCAACTACCTAGGCCACTCAGGTCAGAAAGGAAGGGAAGAAGCTTCGTCGACAGCCTCTCTCCCTTGTCTCCGAGGTAGAGCGAAGACAAAAACCACCAGAGCAACCAACGAGCTCTCTGCTCCACAGTACAGGGAGGAGGAGTCGTCTCCCTCCCATCGATCACCACCATCGTCGGGATCTTCCCAGCAAAGTAATCCCGGACGTAGGAACTCAGCACCAACCCGGGAACCGTAGCAGCGTTCGCCGCCAGGTTCCAACCGATCAAACTCCTAGCCTCAGCCCGAGTTCACTCTGATGGCGGTCTCCGGCCACACCACAGCCTCAGTCCCGCACGGCAAGCCAGAAATCATGCCGTAATCCTCCAACGTGACCCCAACCTCGCCGAAAGGCATGTGAAAGGTCGAGGTCGTGTCCCAAAACCGATCAAGGAAGGCTCGAATCAGGTAAAGGTTAGCCCGAATCTTCCTCCCCTTGATCTCCCTCCACGCTCGTACCAAGGCCCCAAATGCTCCCAACTCGATGATGGTCTGCTCCTCCGCTGACAGCCTGCCGTAAGCCTCCATCATCGTAGTGTAACCCGAGAAAGACCTGATGTTCCTGGCCTCCTATTTTGATTCAAAGCAAAAGCTATCTTTAGCTCGAATGAAAGAGGAAAGGGATAGCAAATGAAAATAAAAGAAGGTGAATGAAAGAATGATGAATTCAATTTACCAAGCTCTTCACCGTCCTGTAGGACAAGTGACTCTCCGCCGCCCAGATAAGATGTCGGCTATCCCATCTCTCAGCCCACTCTGGTGCTCCCCTCAGCTGGCGACCACCTCGTCCAACATTGGCCCGCCTCGGGACCTCCTCCTCAACAGCCTCCTCCTCGACGACCTCGTCCTCAGCAGCTGCCACTGCAGCAGCAAAAGCCTGCTCTAACGCCTCCTCGAGCATACGAGAAGGGTCAAGAATAGTGTCCACGTCCATGGGACCTCTCCCTGACGTAGAAGCCTCGTCACCTGCAAGAGTAGGGTAATTTAGGCCACGTCAATAGACGACAAGCCTTAGTTAGGAGATTTTCGAGCCTTCAAAGCTCCAAAATCGCTCTTTTCTCGCCATCTTTGGCCATTTTCCCAAAAACCCGACCGCTCATGTGGTAGTATGGGTCAAGTCAAGTCTAAATTGAAGCCTAGTCATGGGTTCGAGTCGGAATTTCGACAACATTTCGTTATAACGGTGATTATGCCCTAGAAAAGTGTCCTGAAAAAACCGTCACAAATCAAAATTCCGAGATGGTAGGAAGTTTACCCATCATACAAGGATTCCAAATATCAAGTTTCATCACAAATGGGCAATCCTAAGGCTATTTTCGAAGCAATTTACGGTTCAGCTGTGAGACCGTCATAATTTCACTCAAACGCTCATAACTCAATGAAAATTCGAAATGAACACTTGGTTATGATCCTTATACTTCCAATTATCCATTTACAAAGTCAATTTTATAAGGAAAAATCGTTTGGGGGAAAAGCCCCAAATTTTCGACATTTTTAGGGTTGGAATCCCTAATTTATCGGTCCAAATTGTTCAAATGCGGAAGATTAATGCAAAAATAATACGCATACCTCGATTAGTCATGGCAAATGCAGGATTTGGATCAAATTTTGGCGAGAAATCGTTGGAATTTGAGAGAGTTTTGAAGGATTTATGTTTCGAAAATTATTAATAAAACACGATTTTTATCAAGTTTTTACTCAAATAGGGACACATCCAGGAAAGGACGCAACAGGTGTTGCGCATCTTCCAAGAGACGCAGCCCTTACTGCGCCTCTTCCTCCGTTCCCCTCCAAGTCAATTTTCAAAAATTCGTTATAAGTTCGTTATTTGTGGGCCCATCTTTGGTGCGCCTCTTCCTCAACACCATATATCATATATTTGGTCCATTTGATGTTTATTCTTCGCCCGGACCCGTATTTTCGAGCAAACTGCGAACTGTTGTGGTACTTTATCAAGACCTCGCTTGCCACAATGAGCGAATACCCTCTGACAGGTGTTTTGACACGCCTCGGTTATGTTCCCCCAGCGAGAGTTCCGGACAACCAATTATCCCTCTCAAGACGTGGAGATCAGCCTCAATTATGTTCCCCCAGCGAGAGTTCTGGATAGCCAATCGTCCCTCTCAACACGTGGAGTTCAACATCAATCTCGAGTTTTGCCGAAATTTGTTTGAAGACTGACCCAAGCGGATTTCTCCTAGCAGTTCCTGCTGACGTCCTGCTGCCCCCTTCAATCCTTCAATATTACGTTTCGTTTCCCCTTGGAGTCTGACAGAGTAAGGAGTCTCAAGGAATCTCAGGTATGGTCTCTTCTGATGGCTGGCGAGCCTCCTTACGTAGTCTAACGGACATTAAACGACCCTCCCCGATAGTCGACAGACTCTAAAATGTTCCCGACGACATGTCCTTGGCTCAGACCCCTTGAGCCGCCTCGCGTCGCCATAGTCGTCAGGTTGTAATCTTCGATTGACCTGATGGCTATACTTTGACTTTCGCCTTGTCCAAGCCTCAGTCAAAGTGGGGGCTCTGTAGATACCTCATTTCTGCACCTCCCGCAAACCACCCGGTGATGATTGGGCCGCATGTTTGGTACACAGAACGATTTATGACAGTTCGTAAGTTTATCATCAAGTGATCGCTCAAACACTTGTGTCAACCCCTTGGTCGTCATTTACGCGCCATTACTGTCGTTTTGACAGTAATTAGAGTACATTTGGAGTCCGGGTCAAAAACCGTCTTCATTTTCTAATAACCGTTTAAAATGCCGAGTCAGAATATTCTGGAATGTTCCGGATATTTCTATTCCATATTTTCAATCTTTTAATCTTTGGTAAATTATATCCCGAAATTATTTTATAAATACTAAGGAAATCAAGATCAAACCGCAATTCCATAATAGAAACGCGAAAATCTTTCTTCCGCAGGAGGAAACACTTGGGGAAAGGACGCGGCAGGTGTTGCGCCTCTTCCAAGGGACGCAGTGGCTGCTGTGCCTCTTCCCCAGCTCCTTTCTGCGTATTTTAAGATCTTTTCGAGATTTACTTCCAAAGTTTCACCGAAACCATAATTCCTTCGTGTGATTAGTATAACTAGGGACCTTTGTTCCTCATATTTCTCACACGAGTGTCCGCCCTTCTCTTCTCCCTTTGCATTCTAAGACCACGCTCTTGCTTTTTGGCGTCTACGTGCTTGAACTTTCGACCACGTAAGCTCGGATCTTTCTGAGTACCAGCCTCGTTTTGCATGACCGACCAATTTGACCAACTCCACATCAATCAACTTAATCAATTTTGTTCGTTTTCCTCTTAGAGGGCACTTTCTTCGTACATTCGAGTCGAGCGTCACTAAACGTTAACTTAGTTAATCTCGTTTCGTCAATCATGTAAGTCTGAGGGTCTAAATCCCATCTTTTATTATTGTACTTTGTTTTTGTAATCATTATTGTAAGGTTTACGTCGAAAATATATTCAAAACCGATTTACAAAACCTTTATTCAAACCCTTTTTAACTGGTTAACGGGAGACAGATGTCGAGAAGGAACGCAGCAAGTGCTGTGCCTCTTCCTGACGCTGCCGCAGTTCCTGCTTTCCTTCTTCTTCCTTCGTCTTTTGTTCGTTCGTTTATTCTTTGCTTTGTCTTTGTTTGTTCTTTTTCATTAACACGATAATTTTAACATAATAATTTTAACATATAAATCATTAATAATTTATCATCATTAAATTCCCGACTTAAATCCCTTATAATTAATATTTGCGGGTTTTCGTCATTAAAATCAATTCGGATTTTTAGAGATTCGGTTCATCAATATCAAGTCTCTGAAATTCACCTTTGTATATTTTCATATGTTATTTATCATCACCATCATTAGTTCGTCAATAATAACTTTTTTAATTTAATTCATTATTAATCCTCGTAATTAATCTTGTAATTAATTCGTTCTAATTAGTTTTATCCCGTCTTTTATTGTTTTTATGACAAATTCACATGTAAATAATATGTTAAACCACTTCTATCTGAGTCAAATATCGATAATCAAGCATTAAATTCACCAATGAACATTAACAGACGCAGTGAGCATTGTGCCTCTTCCAAAGGACGCAGCACTGTTGCGCCTGTTCCGGGTTGAATTCTGCCCCTGAACTTCCGTTGTTGCTTTGACTTAGTTATTAGCTTACGTATTAATTAACTATTACTCGTATTATCACCTAATAATCTGTTCGTTAATTTAGTTTCTCTTTTCTTTTCTCAAATCATTCGTTTTAAGTGTATTTTCGACGTAAATCAATTAACCCGTTGTAATTATTGCAATTTTCAATTATTGTATTTATTTCTTTATCATATTGTTTGTATGCTCTCACATGCAATCAACCTAAATTTCTACCTCGACATTAATGCATGTTAAATTACGTGTCTACCGACTTAGTTAATTCTCACATGTTAGGATTAATTTATTGGATGTTGCATTGCATGCATATAATCGACAACATATCGAGTATGAAAAACTTCCCTAATCATTAGAAGAGGCCGCTATCGAGGCGGGTGGGATTAGGTGTTCGATCAAAAGAGCTTCCTAATACGTACCCTCACCCCTTACTCCAGATCTCCACGAACATCCGTGTTCATTGGCATCCACGAGAGTCATTCTAGACATAGAATGCTAAGGGTAACGAGTTCTTGGTGTTCATGTCACTACTTTGTGTCTTGACATGGCATTAGGTATTCGAACGGTTTCCAATTTTGCACAATAAATTGGTGGCGACTCCACAAATGCAAAGCTTGCTCGTTTTCCCGAGCGACCCCTCGTGGGCCCGCGTCCACACATCCCCAGCGGAGTCGCCAAACTGTGGACATGGGCCACACCGCGGCGCGCGCGGAAGGCGCTTGAATAAGCGTGCATTTGGGAGTCGTCACCAATTTTTATGGGAAATTGGAACCGTTCGAATACCTCGTGCCATGTCAAGACACAAAGTAGTGACATGAACACTAAGAACTCGTTACCCTTAGCATTCTATGTCTAGAATGACTCTCGTGGATGCCAATGAACACGGATGTTCACAGAGATCTGGAGTAAGGGGTGAGGGTACGTATTAGGAAGTCCTTTTACTGAACACCTAATCCCACCCGCCTCGATATCGGCCACTACTAATGATTAGGGAAATTATTCATATTTGATATGTTGTCGATTATATGCATGCAATGCAACAAACATAGATTAATCCTAGCATATGAAATTAGACTATATCGGTGAACACGTACTTAGCACTTAGATGGGTCAAAGTTGAAAGTTAGATTGATTACATGTGAAACAATCAAGCAAAAGGATTAAGAAATAAAATACAATACAAGATATACGTGACAGATGTACATCATATAAATGCCAAAATAATTGATTTGAAAAGAAATAAAATAAATTGAAATAAGGAAATTAATCGAATTAGGAAATTGGAAAAGAAAATAAAAAAATAAGGAAATAAAAAGAAACTTGGAAAGAAATAGAAATAAGAAATAAAAGGAAAGGAAATAAAAGAAGTTTGGAAAATAAATTAAAACTGACAAAAATAAATTAGAAGACTCAAAATATAGTTAAATAGGTGATAATAGAAATTAATAGTCGATTAACATATTCTAGTGCAAGACCACATCGAAGTGAGAAGGAGTTCAGAGGCAGAAGCCAGCCTAGAACAGGCGCAGCAATGGGCGCGTCCTCTGGAAGAGGCGCATCACCCAGTGCGTTTATTCCGGGATGGGTTCTGACTATGAAAGTCAGACTCGGTTGGTTGTTACGGTTGATTGATTATAAAAATTGATGTTAATGATTAAACCCGAATGACAAATATTAAGAATGAATTTTATGTACAAAAACCGTCTCAAACCAATTAATAATGATTACTAATGATTATAAGATGAATTAAACGGATTTGAAAGCGTAAATGTTGAGTTTAAAAAATAAACAGAAACTTTAATATACAAAAAGTGAGTTTAAGAGACCAAGTATTAATTACCGAGTCACTAAAACCCAGATTTGAGTATGAGACAGAATAAACCAACCAATATGAAGATTTAGCGATTTAAACCGACTAAAGAAGAAAAGGTTTAAGAAAATAAATTGACGGGTAAAATAATTTGATGAAAACTAATTAAGAGATGTAGGTTGAAAGAAAAGAAAAGAATTGAAGAAGAAAGAAGGAGAAAAGAACGAATCCGAGGAGAAGAAGAAACAGAACAGCTGAAAGCAGCCTCTTGAAGAGGCGCAGCAGATGCTGCGATCCTTCTAGAAGGCGCAGCAGACACTGCGTTTCTTCTACTCGTCAGAACTGAAAAGTTTTGACGAAATAAGGTTTGAAACGTGTGTTTTAACAAATTATCGTCTTGCCATTAATATGATGTAAACTCATAAAATAAAATACAACAATAATATAAACCAGATTAAAAGATGGGATTTTACACCCTCGGACTTACATGTTAGCGTCGCGAGATTTAACTAAATCGGCTTTTAGTGGTAACTCGACTCGAACTTTAATGCAAATGTGAAAGTGCCCCTAAAAAGGGATTTTAAAAGATTGATTAATTAATTGTGTAGTGGTCAAATTGGTCGGTCATGCAAACGTGACTGGTACTCAGAATGATCTGAGCTTACGTGGTTGATTGATCAAGCATGTAGGCGTCGAAATCTTAGAGCAAGGTCTAAAATGCAAAGAGAAAAGAGAAGGGCGGATACTCGTGTGAAAAATATGGAGACCGAAGGTCTCTATTTATACTAAACAATGTGGAGAGTTTTGGAATGACTCAAACTTTGGAAATAAATCACGGAAATATTCCGTAAACAGCAAAAGAGGGCTACAGAAGAGGCGCAGTAGCTACTGCGGTCCTTCCAAGAGGCGCAGCACCTGCTGCGTCATTTCCCCAGAGGTTTCCTCCTGCGGAAGAAAGATTTCCGCGTTTCTTTTATGGAATTGCGGTAGATCTATACTTCCTTATTCCGTAAAATATGATTTATGGATGATATTTTAACAAAAGATATAAAATTTAATTATGGAATAAATGTACAGCATATTCTAGAACATTCCGACTCGGCATTTTAAACGGTTTCTTAGAAAATGAAGCGGTTTTTGACCCGGACTCCAAATGAACTCTAATTACTGTCAAAACGATTGTATCGGCACGTAGATGACGACCAAGGGGTAGACAAAAGTATTTGAGCTATCACCTGATGATAAACTTACGGATTATCATAAATCGTTCCGTGTACTAAACATGCGGCCCAATCATCACTGGGTGGTTGGCGGAAGGTGTAGAAATGAGGTATCTACAAAATTTGAAATTTCCTCTAATAAAAAAGCGTTGCATATTGAACCCTCAACCCGAGCTTTGTTGCCATTTTTTTTTAAATGATTAAGAGATCTCTCAAATGGATACATCCATCTATATTGAACAGGCCCTCCAACTTTCGCTTCATAAGGTAGGTGAATAGGCAAATGCTCCATGGAACTGAAGAAAGACGGGGGAAATATCTTCTCTAACTTTCATATCATCTCCGCAATGTTTGACTCTAGACGTTCCATAGAATCAACCCTAATCGTAGAAGTACACAGGTCTCTAAACAATTGGCTTATCTCAGTTATTGCATTCCAAGAACCTATCGGGAGCAACTGTTTCAAGGCAACAGGGAGTAGCCGTTCCATAAAGACCTGACAATCATGACTTTTCAAGGAATGCAACACCATCTTTTTATGGTCAACACACCGACTTAAGTCTGAAGCATAACCATCCGGGAATTTCAAATTAGCAACCCAGTCACATAGAGCCTTTTTCTCCGCGGTTTCTAAAACAAACCTAGATGATATGGGCCGTTTATAGCAACGTTCATTAAATTCGTCTTTACCCTTAGGGCCAAATTTAGTTTTACCTGGTGCATCCATCATCGTGTTGATAAGCTGTTCAAAAAAAAATTTCTCAATGTGCATAACATCTAAGTTATGTCGAATCAACAACGTTTTCCAGTAGGGAAGTTCCCAGAATATGCTTTGTTTCCACCAACCTTCATTCTTATCTTTCAAACTTTTCAATTCTTGATTAGAAGCATCAACTATTTTTAGGAAGTCTTTTACAGAATCCCACTCTTCATCACCCGTTAATTTCGATGTGGCTATGCGATTCTCAGTTTTTCTGTTCTTTAGAAAATGCTCACAATTGTTGCGGAAAGGATGATCAGGCCTTAAGAACTCACGATGACAATCAAACCAACGAACTTTTTTGCTATTTTTAAGCCAAAAATATCTATGGTCATTTTCTGGACAATAAGGACAAGCACGGTACCCACTTGTTGACCAACCGGATAGCATGCCATATGCCGGGAAATCGTTGATCGTCCACATTAATGCAGCCTTTAATTGAAAATTTTGTTTGTTAGAGACATCGTAGATGTCCCCGCCGGTTTCCCAAAGTTGTTTCAACTCTTTGATTAACGGTTGGAGGTAGACATCTAAATTTGACTTAGGGTTCTTAGGACCGGGGACGAGCACAGATAAGAACAGAAATTATCTCTTCATGCATAACCAAGGAGGTAAGTTGTACGGAGTCACAATCACGGGCCAACAGGAGTATTTCGTCCCGAATTGCCCAAAAGGTTAAAATCCATCCGTACACAAACCTAGCCGAACATTCCGTGGCTCACTTGCAAAATTTGGATGCTCTCTATCGAAATGTTTCCACGCTTCTCCATCACTTGGATGTGCCATTGTCCCCCTTTCTCTTAATCGGGAGTTTTTGTAGTGCCAACTCATCTCACGTGCTATGTGCTTGGTTGCATATAGTCGTTGTAACCTTGGCGCAAGCGGGAAATAAGTTAATGGTTTACAAGGAATTCGCCTCCCAGATGAATTCTTTTTACCTTTATACCGAGATGCACAACACTTTAGACATTCCTCAAGATTAGAATTTTCCTCCCAGAAAAGCATGCATCCATTAAGACATGCATCAATCTTCTCATGGGGTAGTTGGAGTCCCTTGAGAACTTTCTTAATTTCATTAAAATTGCGCGCCATTTGATTTTCCTTTGGAATTAGGTCACCAACGAACGACACAAAACCATTAGCGTATCTAAGAGATATGTTGTTCTCACATTTGAGTGCTAACAACCTAGCAGCCGCTTGCAACAAACTCATATTACTTCCCTCATACACTGGTTGTTCGGCTTGCTCTAACATTTAAAAGAAGGAAGAAACTTGGGGGTTCGGGGTTTCATAACGCACTTCTTCATCGTTAAGGTCATCGGGATTGAGTCGATCCTCCAAAATTTGGTCAACAGTATCACGCAATGCATTCTCCACGAACTCACGGTAAGGATTCTCACTAGCATTTGTACTTGCTTCACTAGGTAGTTTCTCACCGTGATATGTCAATACATAGTAATTATCAGCGAAACCATTCGACCAAAGATGAATTTTAACATCACTTTTCCTTTTAAAACCTAGGTTTTTGCATTTCTTAGATGGACTCCTCATTTCACCTAAATTTTTATACTGACTACTTTCTTCCGCGAATTTAATAAACTTTTTCACCCCCTCTGCAAATGCTTTATTAGGTTTCTTTTTTTCGTCTAATTTTTCATACATCCACCGCCGTTCTAATCTTTTCATGTTATTATGTATCTACATTTCAATATATATATATATATATATATATATATATATATATATATATATATATATATATATATATATATATATATATATCATTAAAAAAGACAATAACTTAACAACAATCACAATCAAGAATAATACACAATAACTAAACATTATAACCAATATAAATGACGATTGTCTATAAATAATCTTTATTTCTTTGAATTGGGTCCTTATCACTTTAACCTAAACCCATCAATATACGTTTCAAGTCACTAGTAAACATGTACTTGTGATTTATTAATGAGGAAAAAAATTCGGCAGCAATTCCCCTCCGTTCTACAAATACACAATGTAGAATAAATAATTACTCCACATATGCATTCAGAGAACATTAAAGGAATTGTCACCAAACTCTTTCCTCATTAACAAATCACAAGTACATGTTTACTACCTAAGTGACTTGAAACGTACAAAGACAGTCCCAAAACAGGGACTTTTCAAAAATTACTCCTAGTGAGTAATTTTTGAACGGGTACTAGGTCAATATGAGCAATAATTTTAACAATATTAAAAACAAAACATACAACAATGACTACTTTCCTAATAATGTCAGTTAACAAAAACTAACTAACGTGACTAATTTTTCATTTTACATATCTAACCTAATTAACATTATGTCTAATATCATTTTAAAAACATTTAACATTTCACAAAATTTAACAATAATCTAATTAACAATAATTTCAATTTTTAACAATATTATTAACAATAATTCCAATTTTTAACAACAAGATTACATAGCTAATCTAATTAACAATAATTCCAGTTTTTAACAATATTATTAACACCTCACAAAATTTTCACAACACAACATACATTTAAACAAAATGGGTTTCTATCCTAAGTCAACATGCATCAACACCAACAATAATTCAACAGCAACTACAACAGTAACTACTATCCTAAATCAATTAAGCTAATTAAATAAAAATTAATTAAAAGGAGATTAAACAATACCTAATTAACTGCACAAATAATTAAAAAGGAATAATGAGAAAGAAGGAAAAGGCGGCTGGACGGCGGCACGACGGTGGCTATGGAAGCAAAAAAAAAATGAAAACAAGAAAACGAAAAGGAAAAAGAGAAAGGAGAGAGGAAGGAAAGACAAAATTAATTACCTAATAATGACGGCGACTGCGTGGTGGTGTTGGTGGTGGTGGTGGTGGCGCCGAAAGTGGAGGAGGGTGGTGGTGGTGTCGGGCTTTAGAAGGTTAGGGTTAGGCGTTTTTAATTGATTTGGGGGAAGAAATTGGTAAAGTGTCGAGGGAATTTGTGCGCGTTTGAGATAAAAGATGTGTCTGACGGAAATTCCATCAGTGTTTTACTATTCCCGACGGAAAATCCGTCAGTATTGTGGTTTTACTGACGGAATATCCGTTAGAGGCTCTCAATAATTCACTCTCAATAAAGCACCAAAGTAAAAGGAGTCTCAGACGGAAAATCCGTCACTACTAGCCTATTCCTGACGGAATTTCCGTCATAGGCTCACTTATTGTTGACAGCTGGATGCACACAGAGTTTAAAATATCTTAAACATGTGACGGAAATTCCGCCAGTAATAGGCTAATACTGACGTAATTTCCGTCATATGCAATATTATTTTAACAGCTGAGTGCACCTATGTGTGTGACAAACATCTGATCGAAATTCCGTCAGAAGTAAGATTTTTCTGACACTTCTGACGGATTTTTCGTCACATACTATTTAGCGCCATTGACTTTGTCAACGCGCCAATAATATCTGACGGATTTTTTGTCAGGAAGCGTTACTGACGGAAACACCGTCAGAAAACCTATCAGTTTCCCGTGTTTTCTGACGGCTTGTTTTTTCCGTCAATTTTCCCGTCACTACCCCGCGTTTTCGTAGTAGTGTAAGCCAGCTCTATTACCTATAAATCAATATGCTCCCCAATAATTGGTTCATCACAAGTGTTTAACGAATACACTGTCAACCAAGCGGTTGAGTAGGAATAAAAAATTCAACACAATAATAAAGATAACAACGAAGTAATGTATGCAATGTAATGCTAATGCAACCATGCTCATCACTCTCAACCTCAAGCTGAGTACACCACCACGAAGATATATAAATGGTGTCTGCCGAATTAAATCCAAATACATCACCCGAAGGCTTTACCACAACCGCCAGTAAGTTTATTATACACAACCCGAAGGCTCTTACCATGGTGTCTGCCAGTAAGTTTGTAATACAACACCCGAAGGCTCTTACCATGATGTCTGCAAGTAAGTTTATAATAAATCACCCGAAGGCTCTTACCATGATGTCTGCCGGTATCTCAAATGATCAATGCTTATGTCAATGAATGCAACCATGATAATAATCATTAACCAATCATAAATAATAATCCATCCATCGAATTGATCAAATATGCAAAATACTCATACAACCAAATAGAGCAAATAAGACAGTCAAGTAGAATTGTTATCCTACCTTTTCAGCAATCAAATAAAGCAAGCAATCCAATATAATTAACTAAAAGTACTCTTCCGTAAATCAGTCACCTAATAAAAACAATAATTATAATTACTAATTATTTATTTAAATAATTCAACTAATTATAATTTAATTACGTTAATTATATTTTCGTATAATTATAACACAAAATCCCGTTTTAAAAACCAAAACCCAAATACCCATTAAATCGTCTCAACCCATTAACACCCAAACCTACATCACCCTTACCAATACACGGATTAAACCCGTGTTCAACCAACACCCAAAACCCGCATCAACCGACATCCTACGGCCACCACTATCACCATCCAACACATCCACCGCAAGCCACCAACACCACACACCCAAACACAGCCTAACCACCACCCAAATTTCACACAACCACGCCCTAATCATCCCTTTCACCCGACACCAACAACACACAACTCCCTTACACCGCCACCACGCACAACCAGTGGCCACCACCGTGGTCTCTCTTGACTCACGGTGGTCCCACCAGCTGCTGTCAGCCGTGGGTCAAGTCATGGTCAAGACACGATACCCCAAACACGGTTTTAATACAACACAACACAAACACTAACAATGATTCGATTCTCCGGCAACCACCGCGCAAGGTGACGACTTTAACCACCCTACCATGAACACAACGGTCGCCCAAACACTAGGAAAACACCCCACCATGCCCAGGTCAAGTCGAATACAAACAAGGGTCAAAACCCGTCTTAACCATACACGGTTACAACCTGACAACCCCCATTAAAACGCCCTATAAACCAACCCTTGGTGGTCAACGACAGTCCCACTAGGGTCACGGTGGTCCACGACCGGTCCAAGGTCAACGGCATAGTCAACGACGGATTATACGGTGATTATACGACGATTAAATTAAATAGAAGGAGATAGATGTATAATGAGACGGTCTTACCTTGAGGCGATAATATGTTATGAAATTCCTCTACTTCCTCCCTTTGTTTTTAGTGAATTATTGTGTTTATGATTGTATATAATCTTATGTTAGGTCTACGTTATTTATATAGTAGTACAAAGGAAAGTGGGGGAAAACTTCCTATTTTCAATTATATTTATTATTAGGATTAATTAATGAGAATACTCCATACTATAGGTGTCCTTCCTATATTACTCTACGTATTAACCGACTACAATCCTAATTATCCTACACCCTTCCTTGATTGCACTTGGTCACTTTTTTACCTGCCGGTAATTTATTATTTTCTTCTTCATTGTGTTAGATCTTTTCTGTTTTTAATCCTCTTCTTTCTCCATTACTCCATTATTGCTTCCCCACCATAATTTTTTCCCAAATTATCATACTCCCTCAGAAATTATGATACTCCCCCAAGTTTGTCGAGAAATTATGATACTCCCCCAAGTTTGCATTCATCTTTTATTATATACCAAATCTTTCTTTCTTTGTTTATGACCATTTTCATTCATTCTCTTAAGTGGGTTCCTTTCAAAATCTTGTCTTTCCTATCACAATTCGATATCTTGCCATTTCTTTGTTCCTCTGTTTGTTTTCCACCTTCTTTCATCCAACATCCCTTGTTCAAGGTCATTATTATTCATTATAATTTGAATTTGTTTCGGTAACTTAAGATTATTAAATGGGTTCATTAAATTCTTATAAACATCATTTGTTCCACTTCCTTCTCTTTTCTTCTTATTATTCATCTTTCACAAGATTCATTGAACACTGCAATCAAATAAATGAAATTAACAAACAAACCCCAGAAAAGCTAATCAAACTCTAATGTTAAAAGGGAATTCTTTTTTATAGTAAATGATAAAGAGAAGTGAATCGATTAATTGAAAAAGGGGCATGGAATCAGGGTTTGTTTCGAGAAAAATTAAGAGTATTTAGAAGGGTGTTGGTATAACTTGGGGAAATATAGCGTGAAATTAACGGAGAAAAGAAAAAGATTGAGAAATCAAGATTTGTTGTGAAGGTAGAAAGATGAAGAAAAAATTGGGGAAAGCTGAAATTTTTGGTTTAATATGATGAAGGCTCGTGTTGATGGATGTTCAATAGTGTTCTGATGATCAATGGCGAAAAAAAAGGACAAATGAAATTAGATGAGTAAAGAGATGAAGTGTAACATGTTCCTCAGGTAACCAAACACTCCGGAGTAATTAGGGAAGAGTTTATGATAGTCAAGATTATAGTGAGTTAATGCATATTTTGGAGTAATATAAGAAGGGCGCCTATAATATGAATTATTCTCATTAATTAATCCTTATTATTATTGCATATTACTATTATTTACATATTACTATTAGCATCGTATTATTGTATTACCGTCACCATTTACCCATGTCACACGTGAGTCACAACAAATCCCGACTCATAATTATTTAATTATTTTATTTCCGACTCACAACATAATTATCTAATTATTTTAATATAATTTCACCGTCTGACTAACCATTAACCTTGTCTTAAATACGGGGTATTATAGTCTTCCCTCCTTAAAAAGAACTTCGTCCCCGAAGTTCACCCAAAACATCCAACTTGCCGAAATAAACAACTCAATTTAGCCAACTTAAAGTCTTTATGAGGTACTTTTATTATCATATTGTCATTAAAATGTCACAAAAGAGGAGATGTTGCATCCTGTCCCTCTAAAAAAAACGGTTAAGTCCCCGTAACCAACTTACTTAAACAAAAAGATTAGGATACTTGTCTCGCATTGCAGCTTCAACTTCCCATGTAGCTTCTTCTACCTTATGATTAGACCATAAAACTTTCACCAATGCTGTCTCACCATTACGAGTCTTCCTCACTTTTCTATCCAAGATTTCTTAAGGCTCCTCAACATAAGACAACTGTTCATCAATCTCAACATGCCCAGGCTCTAGTAAATGAGTAGGATCACTCATATACTTCCTCAACTGCGAAACATGGAACACATTATCTATCCAAAGCTCGAGGTAGTGCTAAATGGTAAGCTACCTCTCCAACTCTGTCTAAGATCTCATATGGCCCAATATACTTCTGACTCAGCTTCCCTCTCTTCCCAAATCTCATCACTCCCTTCATAGGATATACTTTCAACAACACCTTGTCTCCCACAACAAATTCTATATCACTTCTCTTCAAATCTGCTCTGCATAGCTTTGCTGTCTATCCTGCGCCGCACGCATCTTCTGATGAATAATATGAACTTGCTCCACCATTTCCTATATCATCTCAGGTCCTAACACAACCGTATCTGCTCTGTCATCCCAACACACTGGACTCCTGCACTTCTTTCCATACAAAACTTCAAAAGGTGCCATGCCAATACTAGCATGGTAACTGTTATTATAAGAAAACTCAATCAAGTCCAACCTCTCCTCCCATGATCCACCAAACTCCATCACACAAGCTCTTAACATATCTTCCAATGTTTGTATTGTCCTCTCCGTCTGATCGTCTGTAGCTAGATGGAATGCTGTGCTCATCTTCAACTGAGTCCCCATCAAAGATTGCAACTCCTGCCAGAACTTAGATATAAACCTCGAATCACGATCAGAACTAATATCCTTAGGCACACCATGAAGCTTCACCACATACTTGACATAAGCCTTAGCCAACTCAGCTTTACTCCATGTATCTTTCATAGAAATGAAGTGAGCTGACTTAGTCAATCGATCCACTATAACCCATATCATATTATTGCCTTTCTGAGTCCTAGGCAACCCCACAATGAAATCCATCGAAATGCTCTCCCACTTGAACTAAGGTACATCTAATGATTGAACTTTACCTTGTGGTCTCTTATGCTCTCCCTTTACCCTTTGTCAAACCAGACATCTTGCAACGAACTCAACAACCTCTTTCTTTATCTTAGGCCACCGAAAAGTCTTCTTCAAATCTTTATATAGCTTATCTCCTCCAGGATGAACAAAATATGGAATAGAATGAGCTTCAGTTAAAATCATTCTTTTTAATTCTTCACTATCAGGCACACACAATCTCCCATCAAATCTCAAACTGCCATCACTGGCCACGGAAAAACGCTTCCCCACGTCACCTTCCACGGTGTCACCCACGGCCTCCTTCCACTGTGTCACCCGTGAGTCCCCCGCTTGATTCTCCCAGATCTCAGCATACAACTCGGGCTCAATGGTCAAATCTCCAATTGTATCCCCCTCCTTAATCATCGAATTGCCCATCTTCTCCACCTCTTCATGCAATCTCACCCTTGACATAGTAGTACACAAAGCATGGACATATTTCCTACTTAGTGCATCTGCCACTACATTAGCCTTCCCTTCATGATAAACTATCTCCATGTCAAAATCTCCTATCAACTCTACCCACCGCCTCTGTCTCATATTTAGCTCATTATGAGTATAAATGTACTTTAAGCTCTTATGATCAGAAAATACCTTAAAAGTAGCTCCATAAAGGTAATGGCGCCACAATTTCAAGGCAAAACCCACTGTTCCCAGTTCCAGATCATAAGTTGGTGTGGACACGAGGGGCCCACGGGGTCGCTTGGGAAAACAAGCGTTTGCATTTATGGAGTCGCCACCAATTTATTGTGGAAAATTGGAAACCGTTCGAATACTTCGCGTCATGTCAAGACACAAAGTAGTGACATAGACACTAAGAACTCGTTACCCTTAGCATTCTATGTCTAGAATGACTCTCGTGGATGCCAATGAACACGGATGTTCACATAGATGTGGAGTAAGGGGTGAGGGTACGTATTAGGAAGCTCTTTTGATCGAACACCTAATCTCGCCCGCCTCGATAGCGGCCTCTACTAATGATTAGGGAAAATCATCTATACTTGATATGTTGTCGATTATATGCATGCAATGCAACATCCAATAAATTAATCCTAGCATGTGAAGATTAACTAAGTCGGTGAACAAGTAATTAACACTTATTAATGTCGAAGTAGGGTTTAGAATTAGTTACATGTGAAAACAAGTAAATAATCATACAATACGGTAATTAAATAAATAACGATAATTAAAATTACAATAATTACAATGAATTAATTGATTTATGTCAAAAGTACATTTAAAACGGATAATTTTAGAAAAAGAAGAAAAATAAATTAAAGAACATATTAACGGTGATAATACGATTAATAGTCGATTAATACTTAAACTAACAAACTAGGTCAAAGCAAGAACGGAAGTTCAGAGACAGAACTCAACCCGGAACAGGCGCAACAGAGCTGCGTTCCTTGGAAGAGGCGCAGTGGTCACTGCGTCTGTTCCTGAGGTGAGTTCTGGATGTGAAGCCGGAACTCAATATCGTTATGTTCATTGGTGAATTTAATGATCGGTTATTGATATCCGACTCGAGTATAAGTAATTTAACAGGTTATTTACATGTGAATGGGTCATAAAAGCGATAAAGAACGGACTCAAATTAATTAGAATGAATTAAAGACTAATTACATATTAATTACGAATTAATTACAATTCAAGCAAGTTATTGTTGGTTAAAACGAATTAGGTTAATTTAAAGATGGAGACGGTGTGATAAACAGATGAAGAACATGTACCAAAAGTCGAATTCCAGAAACTTGATATGAATAAATCGAGCCTCTAAAATCCGGGTTTGATTTAATGACGGAAACCCGCAAATATTGACTATTTGGGATCTAAGTCGGGTTAAAAGTGATAAATTATTAATGAACTATGTATTAAAATTAGTATACGAACGAAATAAAGGAAAAATAAGAAAAGACAAAAGAAAGTAGACGAGTTAACAGAGGACGAAGGAAGAAGAAGAAAAGCAGGAATTGGGGCAACCTAAGGAAGAGGCGCAGCAGATGCTGCGGCTCTTCGAAGAGGCGCAGCAGTTGCTGCGGCACTTCTCGACATCTGTCTCCCGTTAATCCGTAAAAGGGTTTAAATAAAAGGTTTTATAAATCGGTTTTAAATATGCTTTCGACGTAAATCTTACAATAATTGATACAAAAATAAAATACAATAATAAAAGTAGGATTTACACCCTCAGACTTACATGTTTGACGAAACGAGATTGACTAAGTTAACGATTAGTGATTGCTCGACTCGAATGTACGATGAAAGTGCCCTCGTAAGAGGAATTTAAACTAAATTGATTAAGGTGATTGAGTGGAGTTGGTCAAATTGGTCGGTCATGCAAAACGAGGCTGGTACTCAGAAGGATCCGAGCTAACGTGGTCGAAAGTTCAATCACGTAGACGCCAATAAGCAAGAGCGCGGTCTTAGAATGCAAAGGGAGAAGAGAAGGGCGGACACTCGCGTGAGAAATATGAGGAATGAAGGTCCCTATTTATGCTAATTACACGGAGGAATTAGGGTTTCGGTAAAACTTTGGAAACAAATCTCGAAAAGATCTTAAAATACGCAGAAAGGAGCTGGGGAAGAGGCGCAACAACCACTGCGGCTCTTGGAAGAGGCGCAGCAGGTGCTGCGTCCTTTCCCCAGGGGAAAAAAAACGTAATATTGAAGGGGTAGTAGGACGTCGGTAGAAACTGCTGGGTGGAATCTGCTTGCGCCGGTCTCAAGCGAACTCCGGCAAAACTTGAGGTTGAATCTCCATGTCTCGAGAGGATCAATCGGTTGTCATGAACTCTCGCTGGGGGGATTAATTGAGGCGTGTCGAAACACCTGTCAGAGAAAATTCGCTCGTTGTTGCAAGCGAAGTCTTGATAAAGTACTGCGATAATTCACAGTCTACTCGGATGTACGGGTCCGGACGAGGAATAAATATCAAATGGACCAAATATACGATATATGTGTTGAGGAAGAGGCGCACCAAAGATGGTCCCACAAATAACGAAATTGTAACATATTTTTGAAAATAGAATTGGAGGGAAGCTGAGGAAGAGGCGCAGCAAGAGCTCCGACTCTTGGAAGAGGTGAAACACCTGCTGCGTCTTTTCCTGGGTTCGTCTCTGTCCGAGTAAAAACTCAACCGAACCCGTGTTTTATTCATAATAACAAAACACAAATTTCTTCAAAACTCTCTCAAATTCCAACCATTTTCCGTCAAAATTTCATCAAAAGCTTGCATTTGCCATGACTAATCGAGGTATGTGTCTTATTCTTGCATTAAACATCCATACTTGCTTGATTTGAGTCGATAAATTTGGGGTTTTCAACCCTAATTGTCGAAAATTTGGGGCTTTTTCCCCAAATGAATTTCTCTTGTGAAATTGACTTTAGAAATGGATAATTGGTAGTATAAGGATCATAACCATGTGTTCATTTCGAATTTTCATCGAGCATTGAGCATTTTGAGTAAAATTGAGACAGTTTCACAACTGTGTCGTAAATTGCTTCGAAAATAGCCTTAGGATTGCCCATTTGTGACGAAACTTGATATTTGGAATCCTTGTGTGATGGGTAAACTTCCTATCATCTCGGATTTTTGATTTGCGACGGCATTTTCAGGACACTTTTCTAGGGCATAATCGCCGTTATAACGAAATGCTGGCGAAATTTCGAGTTAAACCCAGGCTTAGGCTTGAACTTAGACTTGACTCGACCCATATTACCACCTGAGCGGTCGGGTTTCGAGAGAAACGGCCAAAAATGGCGAGAAAAGAGCGATTTCGGAGCTTGAAAAGCTTGAAAATACCCTAACTAAGGCTCGCCGTCACTTGACGCGGCCTAATTTACCCTAATTTTGCAGGTGACGAGGCTTCTACATCAGGGAGAGCTCTCATGGACGTGGATACTGGTTTTGACCCTTCTCTTACGTTTGAGGAGGCGTTAGAGGAGGCTTTTGCTGTAGTGGCTGCCGAGGAGGAGGCTGTCGAGGAGGAGGTTGCTGAGGAGGAGGCCCCGAGACGGGCCGACGTCGGACGCGGTGGTCGTCAGCTGAGAGGAGCACCCGAGTGGGCTGAGAGATGGGATAACCGACATCTCATCTGGGCAGCGGAGTGTCACCTGTCTTATAGGACGGTGAAGAGCTTGGTAAATCTCGAATTCATCATTCTTTCATCATCTTTCTTTTGTCATTCATTTGTCATTTCCTTTCTCTTTCACTCGAGCTAAAGATAGCTTTGCAATGAATCAAAATAGGAGGCCGGGAACATGAGGTCCTTTTCTGGCTACACGACGATGATGGAGGCTTACAGGACTCTGTCGGCGGAGGAGCAGGCCATCATCGAGCTTGGAGCTTTTGGAGCCTTGGTACGAGCGTGGAGGGAGATCAAGGAGAGGAAGCTTCGGGATAACCTTAGCCTGATTCGAGCCTTTCTTGATTGGTTCTGGGACACGACCTCGACCTTTCACATGCCTTTCGGCGAGGTTGGGGTCACGTTGGAGGACTACGGCATGATTTCTGGTTTGCCGTGTGGAGCGGAGGCTATGGTGTAGCCGTCGACGGCCATGAGGGTGGACTCGGTCGAGGCCAGGAGGCTGATCGGCTGGAACCTGGCGGCGAGTGCTGCTACGGATCCTGGGTTAGTGCCGAGCACTTACATCAAGGATTACTTTGCTGGCCAAATCCCGACGGTAGTGATGATCGACGGGAGGGAGGAGGCTCCTCCTCCTTGCATTGCGGAGCAGAGAGCTCATCTGTGGCTCTGGTGGTTCTTGTTTGCACTCTACCTTGGAGACAAGGGGGAGAGGCTGTCGACGAAGCTTCTTCCCTTCCTTTCTGACTTGAGTGACCTGGGTCGTTGAGACTGGGTCACTCCTGGCTTCGCGGTCCTCACTCGCTACATGAGGGCCATGGTTCATCCCGAGCTGGTGGAGAAGGGGACTTTCCTGCTACCGTTGGCCCTGGACTGCTGTTGGAGGTATGAACCTTCATTTTGCATCATGAAAGATCATTTTCTTTTGTCTTGTCGAATCGTGAAAGATCGTCATTGATTATCTTGTTTTGCATGCGTGGGTGTACTCCTACTTTCCGGGCTTCGCGCCCAAGAGGACGGCGCCGGGGGCGAGAGATTATCCCGTTGTGACGGATTAGGTGATGTGTCGTAGGAAGAGCCAGCGCTCTTCTTACGATGTCTGTCGACGGGGCGTGAATGCCTTGAAGTTGAGTGACGTGAGTACTTCTTGATCACTTTTCTTTATTTGTTTATTCATCACTCTTTTGAAGCGATCATAAGAATGACCTCTTATTCGCTTGTCTCAGTGGGTGCCCAGGCCTTGGGCGGACTGTGCTGGCGCCCCTCCTTTCGTGGCTGAGGTCCTTCGACATAGAAGCTCGAGTCGGTTGCTGCTGAGGATGTCGATAGGTCCAGTATGGTACTTGGGTGAGCGTTTGACTCGTCAGTGCTCTCGTGATGTCTTCACGGTTCCCATCGATCCTCCTCGGACGATGTTTAGGGAGCCTTCCAACGCTGAGAGGGAGGCTGCCCTGGCAGATATCGGTGGCGACGCTCTCCTTCTTCCTGGCGAGGATTACTCTGCGTTCACTCGCCGGAGGCTGGCGTACTGGCCGGTCATGGTAAGTGCTTCATTTTTCCCTTACAAGTTGATTTGATGAGAAATGATGAATGATCATCAAATAGAGAAACCATTTGAATTTTGCAGGAGGTTGAGGAGGCGGGCGTCGAGCCCCCAGCGTACCCCGAGACCTTCGAGTACACCGACGCGGCGGGGATGACGACGATCTCCGAGCTTCGCGACTTTGGCGAGGCGGTGACAGATGCTGGCCTGGATGAGTGGCAGCATTTGATTCGGAGGGTAAGTTCCCAACTCGGTTAGCTTTTGTATAAGAATACATTTGTCCATTTTTGTCCATTTATTGAGAATCTTTGTTTATTGGAATGCAGGTGGCGCCATCTCGGTTCGTGGCTTGGTGGAGGGTAGCCAACCGGCTTCGGGCTACTGCCATCGAGGCACTTGATGGTGGTCGAGGACGACAGGTATGAACCTTTCGTTTACTTCATTTTTTAATTTTCTAACTTTTTTTGCATTTGAAATGATTGACATGAGCCATTTCTCTGTCATTCACAGAGGGAGCGCGACCTGGAGCGTGAGCTAGCGCAGTCCCAGGAGGAGATAGCTCACCTGTTGAGGGAGTTGGAGGTCTGAGATGCCAAGATTGCTGCTTGTGGACAGCGGGCCGCCCACGGGGGCGCTTGGTGAGGATCGAAAACAAGCGTTTGCATTTTGTATGGAGTCGCCACCAATTTTTATGGGAAATTGGAACCGTTCGAATACCTCGTGTCATGCCAAGACACAAAGTAGTGACATGAACACTAAGCAATCGTTACCCTTAGCATTCTATGTCTAGAATGACTCTCGTGGATGCCAATGAACACGGGTGCTCACGGAGATCTGGAGTAAGGGGTGAGGGTACGTATTAGGAAGCTCTTTTGATCGAACACCTAATCCCGCCCGCCTCGATAGCGGCCTCTACTAATGATTAGGGAAGTTATTCATACTCGATATATCATCGGTTGTAATGCATGCAATGCAACATCCATAGATTAATCCTAGCATGTGAGAATTAGACTAAGTCGGTTGACAATTAATTAGCAAACAATTGGGTCGAAGTTGGAATTAATGTTCATTTACATGTGAGAACATACAAATGGTACAAAATAACAATAATATGAAATATAAACTACAATAATTACATGGGAATAGGCGATTTATGTCGAAAATATCTTTAAAACGGAAAATTTGAGAAAAAGGAATAAAGGAAAATAAAACACGACAGATCAGAAGGTGATAATACAATTATTAGTTGATTAATACGTAGCTAATTAAACTAGGTCAAGGCAGAAAAGGGGTTCAGGGACAGAATTCACCCTGGAACAGGCGCAGCAGAAACTGCGCCCTTTGGAAGAGGCGCAGCAGTTGCTGCGTCTGTTCCAAGGGTGAGTTCTGGCTGTGAAGCCGGAACTGCAAATCGTTAAGGTTAATTGGTAAATTAATGGATTGATTGATAATATTTACTCGGATGAAAGTGATTAATGAATTATTTACATATGATTGAGGTCATAAAAACAGTAAAACATGGATGAGACGGAAATAAACGGATTAATTATGTGAAGGGTCGATGTTAATGAATGATTAATTAAACCAACTGAACGAATTAAACTAAACATGATGAACGACGACGAATTAATGACGAAACAGGTGAAAATATATCAACAGTAAATCCCAGAAACTCAACACGAACGAATTGAATCTCTAAAACCCGAATTGAATATTAATGACGGAAACCCGCAAATATTGATTATGTGGGATTAGAGTCGGATTTATGATGATTTAAACATGTTAACGATGATGGTTAATATACATATGAATTATTAAAATATCATGTGAGAGAATTAACAGACGAACAAAACAAAAGAAATAAATTTGATACGAATTACAGAGGACGGAGGAAGAAGAAAAGAAGCAGGAACTGCGGCAGCCTCACGAAGAGGCGCAGCAGGTGCCGCGCTCCTTCGAAGAGGTGCAGCGGTTGCTGCGTCTTTTCTCGACGTCTGTCTACTGGAAATCCGCAAAAAAGGTTTTAAAGACGGTTTTAGAAATCGGTTTTAACGGTGTATTCGACATAAACCTTACAATTGTTGTACAATAAATAAAATACAATAATTAAAAGGAAATTATACACCCTCAGACTTACATGTTGACGGAACGAGAAGAACTAAGAAGATCGATTAGTGATGCTCGACGCGAATGCAAGGAAAGAGTGCCCTCGAAAGAGGAAAACAATTAAAACAGATTGATTAATTAGATTGATTGAGTGTAGTGGTCAAATTGGTCGGTCATGCAACGGAGAGGTCAAAATGTACCCGGAAAGATCCGAGCTTACGTGGTCGGAAGTCCAAGCACGTAGGCGCCAATTAGTAAGAACGAAGTCTAGAATGCAAAGGGAGAAGAGAAGGGCGGACACTCGCGTGAGAAATATGAGGAACGAAAGCTCCTATTTATACTAATCACGTGAAGAAATAGGGTTTCGGAGACTCTTTGGAAGTGAATCTCGGAAAGATATGAAAAAGATACGTAAACCATGCAAAGAAGGGCCTGGGAAGAGGCGCAGCAGCCACTGCGTCTCTTGGAAGAGGCGCAGCACCTGCTGCGTCTATTCCCAGGAGGTTTCCTCCTGCTTAAGAAAGATTTCCGCGTTTAAGTTATGGTAGGACGGAAATAATTCGATTATCTTTTGAATATTACGAGATATTATTTGCCAAAAGATAAAATTTGAGAAATATGGAATAGAAATATCCTAGGAACATTCCAAACATTCGACTCGGGATTTAACAGTTATCGAAAAATGGAGACGGTTTTTGACCCGGACTCCGAATGTACTCTAATTACTGCCAAAACGACCGCATCGGCACGTAGATGACATTTAAGAGGTTGACATTAATATTTGAGCAATCACTTGACGATAATCTTACGAACTGTCACAAATCGTTCCGCGAATCAAACATGCGGCCCAATCATCACCGGGTGGTTTGCGAGGGGTGCAGAAACGAGGTGTCTACAGAGCCCCCACTTTGACTGAGGCTTGGACAAGGCGAAAGTCAAAGTATAGCCATCAGGTCAATCGAAGATTACAACCTGACGTCTATGGCGACGCGAGGCGGCTCAAGGGGTCTGAACCAAGGACCTGTCGTCGGGAACATTTTAGAGTCTGTCGACTATCGGGGAGGGTTGTTTAAAGTCCATTAGACTACGTAAGGAGGCTCGCCAGCCATAAGAAGAGATCATACCTGAGATTTAATCGAACTTCGCGGGGAACAAGAGATATTGAAAACAGCAGGACGTCGGTAGAAGCTGCTGGGGATCCGCTTGCGTTGGTCTCAAGCGAACTCGGGTTGGGGAACATGTCGACGACTAGGAACATCTTGATCGTCGTAGGGGAAACCTTGAGTGAGCAGTACTGCAAAATACTACTGCGCTGGGGATAGACGACCAGGAACATCTTGATCGTCGTAGAAAGAAAGTCTTGAGTGAGCAGTACTGCAAAATACTATTGCGCTGGATAAAAATTGAGCAATACTGCGAAATACTGCTGCGCGGGATAAAATGATCTTGGACAATACTGCGAAATATTATCGCGCTGGATAAAACGTGGGCCGGAATGAAAGAAAATCGTCGAAACGGACCAAAATGATAAAATGTCGTCGAGGAAGAGGCGCACCAAAGACGGGCCCACGAATAACGAACTCATAACGGATTTTTGAAAATCCATATGGAGGGAACAAAGGAAGAGGCGCAGCAAGAGCTGCGTCTCTTGGAAGAGGCGCAAAGACTGCCGCGTCTTTTCCCCAATTCAGCAATTCTGCGTAAAAACGCGAAATCAGAAGAGATTCATTTTATTATTTCGAAACACAAATCACTCTATTCTCTCTCAAATCTTCACCATTTCCGCCAAGGTTTGATTCAAAAGCTTGCTTAAAATATGACTAATCGAGGTATGTGCTTTAATCTTGCATTAATCTTCCATATTTGTCGAATTTTGAGCCGCGAACATTAGGGTTTTCGACCCTTTTGATCGAAAATTTGGGGCTTTTCCCCCAAATGGATTTGTCTTGCCAAATTGATGCTAGAAATGGATAATAGGTAATGTTAGGAACATAACCATGTATTTACTTTGAATTTTCATCGAGTTTTGAGCCCTTGAGCGAATTTTGAGACTAAGGTTTCACGACTAGATCGTAAATTGCTTCGAAAATGGCCTTAGGATTGCCCATTTGTGATGAAACTTGATATTTGGGATCCTTGGGTGATGGGTAAACTTTCTACCATCTTGGAATTTTGGTTTGTGACAACTTTTTCAGGACACTTTTCTAGGGCATAACCGCCATTATAGCGAAATGCTGCCGAATTTTCGACTCGAACCCGAGACTAGGCCTTGACTTTGACTTGACTTGACTCAACTCATCACATGAGTGATTGAATTGGTGGGAACATGGCCAAGGATGGCCAGAAATGGGGAATTCCCGGGCCTTGAAGGCTCGAAAATTTCTTAACAAAGGCTTGTCGTCATGGGACGCGGCCTGAATTTGCTTTAATGTTTGTAGGTGACGATGCTTCTACTTCTGGGAGAGATCCCATGGACATAGACGCCGCTGTTGTTGAGGAGGCGCTAGAGCAGGCCTTCACCGCTGCGGTGATGGGCGCGGACGAGGTTCCCGAGGAGGAGGCTGCTGAGGAGGAGGAGATTCCGAGACGGGCCCACCTCGGACGAGGGGGTCGTCAGCTGAGAGGAGCTCCCGCGTGGGCCGAGACCTGGGAGAGTAGGCACCTTGTGTGGGCTGCAGAGGGTCACTTGTCCTACAGGACGGTGAAGAGCTTGGTAAATAGGAATTCCCTAACTCATTACCTATCCTTTTCTATTTTTGTTCAAATTTCTTTCAAATTTACTCAAAACTAAAGATAGCTTTGTTCCAAATCATAATAGGAGGCCGGGAACATCCGGTCGTTCTCGGTACACGATTGGAGCATTACGAGCGGTTGTCGGAGGAGGAGAGGGCCATGATCGAGCGTGGAGCGTTTGGTCCTCTCGGTTCGGTCCGGAGGGATATCGTGAAGAGGAAGTTGCGGGCCAACCTTAGCCTGGTCCGCGCTTTCTTGGATCGATTTTGGGATACGACTTCCACGTTTCACCCGCCTTTTGGTGAGGTGGGAGTCACTTTGGAGGACTACGGCATGATTTCTCGCCGCCGTGCGGGGATCGAGGAGATGGTGTGGCCGGAGACCGGCATGAGGGCGGATTCGGCCGAGGCGAGGAGGTTGATCGGTGGAACCCGTCGCCGAAGGTCCGTTGCGGTCCGGGTTTGGTACCCGTACCTACGTTCGAGATTACTGCGGGGAAGACCCCGGCATCGGTGGTGATCGATGGGAGGGAGACGGCTCCTCCTCCTTGTACACCGAGCAGGGCTCGTCCGTGGCTTTGGTGGTTCTTGTCTTCGATTTACCTCGGAGACAAGGGTGAGAGGTCGGCGAAGCTTCTCCCCTTTCTTTCTCGACCCGAGTTCCCTAGGGCGTTGGGACCGGGTCACTGCTGGTTTTGCGGTCCTCATCCGCTTCATGAGGGCCATGGTTCGTCCGGAGTTGATGGAGAAGGGGACTTCTCCCCGCGCCGTCGGACCCGGCTCTTGTTGGAGTATGAACCTTCCTTTAGACCAAAGTAAATTCCTTTCTTTTATCAAAGATCGAAAGATCGTCATTGACTATTCTGTTTTGCAGGCGTGGGTGTACTCTTACTTTCCGGGCCTCGCGCCCAAGAGGACGGAGCCGTTGGAGAGGACCTATCTCGTGGTGAGGATTGGGTCATGTGCCGGACGAAGAGCAAGCGTTCTTCTCACAATGTCTACCGGCGGGATGTGAACGCTCTTGGTGAAAGCGTGAGTATCCCATTTGTATTCATTCACACCTTCTTATACTTTGTTTTAAATTGATCATAGGAATGACCTTTGCCTTTATATTGTCGCAAAGGGTGCCCGGACCTTGGGCGGAGTACGCCGGATCGCCTCCTTTTGTCGCCGAGGTCCTTCGACCTAGGAGCTCGAGTCGGCCGTTGTTGTGGACGTCGATGGGTCCCGTGTGGGTATCCGGGGCGAGCGGTTAGCTCGTCGGTGCTTTCGGGCGCGTTGACGGTTCCCGTCGATCCTCCTAGGACGATGTTTAGGACCCTTCCGAGGCCGAGAGGGAGGCGGACTTGGGCGGGTGCTAGTGGCGACGACCTTCTTCTCCCCGACGAGGATTACTCGGCGTTCCTTTACGGGAGGTTGGCGTATTGGCCGGTAGTGGTGAGTATCTTTTGTTTTCTTGTTGGATTTTGATTTTCGAGAATTGCGACGAAAGATCATCGATTAACGAGAGCCATTTGTCTTTTCGGGAGGTTGAGGCGGCGGGCATCGAGCCCCCGTAGTACCCCGAGGCCCTTGAGTACACCGACGCCACCGGGAGGACGACGATCTCCGAGCTGCGTGACTTTGACGTGGCTGTGACGGATGCTGGCCTAGATGACTGGCAGCATCTGATTCGGAGGGTGAGTTCCCGTTTTGCATAGTTTTCGTGTAAGAACACATTTGATTGAATTTGTTCAATTTTGCTGAGAATTTTTTTTTTTTGAAATGCAGGTCGCGCCATCTCGGTTCGTGGCATTATGGAGGGTGGCCAACCGGCTGCGAGCTACCGCCATCGAGGCACTCATCGGTGGTCGGGGTCGTCAGGTATGAACCTCACTTGACTTCTTTTGATCTTTGGTTTTTTTAGTTTTGTTTGAATTGATTGACATGAGCCAATTTATTGTTGTCCACAGGCCGATCGTGAGCTGGAGCGAGAGTTGACCCAGTCTCGGGAGGAGACGGCTCGTTTGTCGAGGGAGCTCGAGTTTCGGGACGCCGAGATTGCCGCTCTTACGGCTAGGGTTGCCGAGCCGGAGGGTGCCAGCTTTTTGTGTACATTTGGACATCTGTTCTTGAAACATTTTTGGACTTGTTTTGGGGCGCAAGCCCCCAGTTTACTTGGATTTGGACTTGTTTGGGGCGAAGCCCCCAGTTTGCTTGTATATTTGCTTTTTGTTGTATATACGACGGCCCGAGTGCCTTTTGCTGCTGGGTGGTGTTGTTTGTACCTGCAGGTTAGCTTTTGAACAGGTTTGGTAGACAACGGTTTATGCCGTCATGCTGCCGAAATTTACATAGAAAATCACGCGACACATACATTTTTATATACACATAGGGCCTTTAATTAGTGCAAAATGAGACTCAAAAGGACGTGAAAATGCAAAAATTTTGCCGGAAATGACCGGACGGTAGGGAGGGTTACCCCCGAAAAAAAAGAAAAAGAGAAATCTATAAGTTAGAAAATGGAAAAAATTAAGAAAATGAAATGACTAAGTAAAATGTTGAAATAAAAAAAGATTTAAAATGAAAACTAAATATAAAAGTGTGAGAAAAATGGCGGAAAATGTCGATGTCGCCTCGAAATGCGTGTCCGCGGATTAAGGAAACCTGAAGCATGGTAAATTTCTCGGATTTACCAAAATAAAATCCCGTAGGAATAGGAAATTATTTGTTTATAGAATTAGGAAAGATCCAAACACGGAAATCACGAAGTGAGGTCGGGAAGAGGCGCGAGATGAGTCGCGTCCCTTTGAAGAGGCGCAGCAGGTGCCGCGCCTGTTCCCAAGCAGGTCGGTTCTGACGGATTTTTGGAAACAGCAATTAGTATAAATAGGAGCGTCGACGAAGCTTTAAATCATATAATTCTTCCGTCTCTTCTTCGTCGATTCATACATAAAAACTCCCAATAAATTTTCAAGAGAAAATTATCATCATGAATACTTTGGAGATTCGCTTGAAGGAATGGACGAATGAGTTTTCGAACATTGAGAAACACGATATGGGTGCTTATAACCTTGGGTCTTTGTTGAGTTTGAAACTCATTAAGGTTGTAAAACCGTTCTTGGATGCTTGCCTTGATTATTGGGACCCAAATTATCATGTTTTTGCGTTCCCGGAGGTGATATTTGTCCTTTTCCTGGAGGAAATTGTCGCTATTGGCGGGTGGGACCCTGAACATTTACCCGCCATCTCTTCTACTGCTCAAGGGTATAAGAGTAAGTTTAGAGATTTGCTTGGACTTACTAGACTTGAGGTGGATCGTCTCGTTACTCCGAAGGGCGTGAGGATGCTAGATTTTATAGACCGATTCATCAACAGGGCCGACCCTACTGTTTCTTATGTTGCTAGGAGGAGAGCATTTGGCTTCTGTTTGCTGCATGTGTATGTCTTTCAGGGACATGTTGACGAAGAACTGCGAGGTGATCCCCGTCTATTGGGTCTTATTGAGCAAATGGAGCTGCGCAGGAGCCCAGCTTGTCTATGCCTAGGGGAGATCATTTTGGGCTTGGATAATAGGAAATCCAACCGTGATCTCGCCGTTCTTGGGAAGTCCCGTTATCCTACGGTAAAGACACCCTTCTTTTTTTTTTTTTTTTTTTTTTTTTTTTTTTTTTTTTTTTTTTTTCGTTCTTTTTTTTTTTCGTTCTCTTTTTTTTTTTTTTCGTTTTTTTTTTTTTTTTTGTTTTTTTTTTTTCGTGGGTGTCTAATACCTGTTTTTTGGTAGGTTTGGCTTATGGAACGGCTCCGATTGCTCGAGCCCCCAGTTCATGCACTTTCCTATCATGCCCGTATGATTTCGATGAGGACACGGTTGTACATGGTGGACTTCACCCGGATCTGCGACTATTGGAAGAACAAGTCAAGAATGATGATGGCCCGCCGATCGGGTGGGTCGCTCCGTGGTGGCACCTCAAGTCCTGTCCACCGGAGTGTCTTCTTTGGATCCTACTAGGTCCGTGCGCATTCCTGGATTGGAGTTTATGGTATGCATCTTCCCCGAGAGATTGATGAGGCAAGTTGGGTTGAAGCAGATGATTCCTAGGCTTGACACCGTTCCGCAGACTGCTATGGCGCTTACTACCGAGAGCCGAAGAGAGTGGGCTATGAAGTGGGCCCAAAGAAACATGTGGTTCTTGAGTTTCTCCTCCAATGCCTTGTGGGTGTCGGACTCTTATCCGAGGTGGAGGAAGGCCGCAACTTCGGAAGAGCGCGAAAAATCGAGGAAGCGCGAGCCCGTTGACTACAAGGTGCGAGGGAGAGAAAGAGAAGGAGAAGCATCTGATCAAGGAGAAGAAGAAGCCGGGTTCCAAGTCATTCATCCTTCAAGAAATCGAAGACTACTCTGTCCGAGAGATGGTGGTTGGCAAGAATGGAAGAGTCGGGCCTCGAGAAAGACCGTTGGTGATTAGGTCTGAAGTGGTGCAAGAGCGCCCTGCTCGAGGTCGTGACAAGAAATATGACAAGAACGACAAGGGCAAGGGAAAGATGGAGGAATAGCCCAAGTCTTATTTATTATTTGATTATTATTATTTATTGTTGTAATAAGAAAGGAGGGATTTTTAGAATCCTAGCCTAATCTATTATTTGTCGTACTATTATTATTAGAAATTGAATGAAATAAAAAGGTTAAATGGTTATGAAACCGTTGCGATTTTCTTTAATTATTCTTGTCGAATTTCATATGCAATGCAAATGTCCTTCTATTTACATTTTAAATATAATGGTGGGTTGAATCCCGTGAAGGATTGCCTACGTATTCACTTAGAGAAAGCGAAATCAAACCCTTGCGCGTAGTTCGAGTAAATGTAAAAGAATAATTGTTCTAAGCAAGAGCTTGTAATGAACATAGAAAATAAGCATGAGCTTTTGCTTACTCGGGAGGTGCGAATTTAGTTTGTTTGACGATATGAGGATGACAAGTTTGCCAAGATGCAAGAGCATAGTGACATTCAAATGGGCCAGGGGCCGTTTATTTAGTGCCACAAGAGCGACACTTAGGTTTACGCGAGGCGCGTTTTTATCCTATTCTAGGCATAGTATCGTTTCAGTTGGTCGAGATTTGTGGGGTTTGAAAACTCGTTCCCATCTAGGTCTGTGATTCTAACCGCACCCCCTGGGAGTATGGATTTGACTAGATATGGTCCTGCCCAATTAGGTTTGAATTTTCCCCTTGGGTCGACAGGTAAAAGAGCTCTAACCGATTTGAGTACTAAGTCTCCTTCTTTGATGTTTCTTGGCCTAACCCTTTTGTTGAAAGCTCGTTTGATACGTGCTTGATATGTTTGGACATTATGTAAGGCACGTAGCCTACGTTCATCCAGGAGGATGAGTTCTTCGTATCTATCCCTTTTCCAATCGGCCTCCGGATTTGACTTTCTAGCGAGAATACGCAGGATGGTATTTCTAGCTCGACTGGTTGTACGGCTTCCATGCCGTAAGTCAAATAGAAAGGAGTAGCCCCAGTGGGCGTCCTAACTGATGTACGATACCCCCACAAAGCGAAGGGTATTTTGCTTGGCCAATCTCTGTAATTGTCAGTCATTTTCTTGAGGATTGTGACGACGTTTTTGTTAGCCGCTTCTACCGCGCCGTTAGTCTGTGGTCTATAGGGCGATGAGTGATGATGCTTGATCTTGTACTTGGCTAGCAATTGTTCGGTTTCGGCTTGGAAGTGGGACCCATTATCGCTGATGATCTCATGTGGGCAACCATATCGGAAGATGATGTTGTTCTGTATGAATTTGGCTACGTTTTTGGCCGTAAGAGCGGTGTAGGAAGCCGCTTCTACCCACTTGGTGAAGTAGTCAATTGCCACTAGGATGAAACAGTGACCTCCTGTTCCGGCTGGGGTTATTTTCCCAATTATGTCAATTCCCCATGCGGAGAATGGCCAAGGAGATGTCATCGTATAGAGCAACGAAGGAGGGACATGTTGTACGTTCCCGAAGATTTGACAGTTGTGGCAATGTCTCACATATTTGATGCAATCAGATTCCATTGTGGTCCAATAGTACCCTAGACGTGTGATTTTCTTTGCCATCATAGGTCCACTCATGTGAGGACCGCATTCACCGTCGTGGACTTCTTCCATCACCTTTCGTGCCTGTGAATGATCAAGGCAACGTAGGACTACACCAAGAGGTGTTCTTTTGTATAATTCTCCTTGCATGAGAACGTATTGTGAAGACAATAGGCGTATGGCTCGTTGTCCCCTCTTGTCCATATCTGGTGGATAGGTACCATTAAGCTTGAAGTTCAGGATTGCTTGGAACCAGGGTTCCTGTGCGATTTCTTCTTCATTGGTAATTTGATGGACATAAGCCGGCTCCGACCGTCGTTCGATACACAAAGGCATTTCCATCATGTAATCCGGCATGTTTATCAAAGATGCAAGTTTCGCAAGAGCGTCTGCAAATTGATTTTCTTCTCGAGGTAGGTGTAAATAAGTTACGTGATCAAAGAATTGAGCGACTTGGTCTATCCTAGCCTGATAGGGTGCTAGGCTTTCACTTCGGATTTTCCAGGATCCTGTAACTTGGTTGATGATCAGTGATGAATCTCCATGCACTCGGAGGTTTTGATGCCTAAGCTTACTCGCCCCGTAGTCCAATTAGACAAGCTTCATACTCTGCGGCGTTATTTGTCACCTCGAAGTCGAGTTTGACAGCGATCGGTGTATGCTCCCCTTCAGGAGAAATGAGCAACACTCCTATCCCAAATCCTCTTAGGTTTGATGCTCCATCGAAGTATAGATCCCAGGAGTCTATATCTGTTTGAAGTATATCCTCGTCGGGAAATGACCAAGTATCTATGGTTTGTGCGTCGTTGATGGGATTTTCTGCGAAGAATTCGGCGACGGCGCGACCCTTTATTACTTTCAGTGGCACATATTTGATGTCAAATTCTGAGAGCATCATGGTCCATCTTGCCAGGCGTCCGTTGAGGACGGGTTTCTCGAAGAGGTATTTGACTGGATCCATTTTGGAGAATATCTTGACGGAGTAGCTAAGCATGTAGTGACGTAGCTTCTTTGTTGCCCACACAAGAGCGAGGCATGTCTTTTCGAGTTGCGAGTATTTGCACTCGTATTCCAAGAACTTCTTACTTAGGTAGTAAATAGCTCTTTCTTCACTTCCTACGGTTTGAGCTAGCATGGCACCCATGGCGGTTTCGGTTACCGTGAGATATAAACCAAGAGGTTGATCTTGTTGTGGTGGCATGAGCACTGGTGGTTTAGCCAATATCTCCTTGATTCTGTCGAATGCCTTTTGACAATCATCGTCCCACATGGTGTGGTCTGTTTTCTTGAGTTTCTTGAAGATAGGCTCGCAAATCATCGTAAGTTTCGATATGAATCGACTTATGTATTGCACTTTTCCCAGAATCCCCGACTTCCTTTTCTGTTTGAGGTTGTGGCATTTCGATCAGAGCTTTGATTTTGGAAGGATCTATTTCTATGCCTCGTTGGCTAACGACGTATCCTAGGAGTTTGCCAGAGGTCACCCCAAATGTGCATTTCTGAGGGTTGAGTCTCATGTTGTACTTCCGTAGCCTTGCGAAGAACTTGCGAAGGTTCGCAATATGTCCCTCTCTTTCCTTGGATTTGACGATCATGTCATCTACATATACCTCGACTTCTTTATGCATCATGTCATGTAGGAGTGTAGTCGCGGTGCGTTGGTATGTAGCTCCGGCGTTGATCAATCCGAACGGCATTATCTTGTATAGCAATAGGTTCCCCACCGGGTGACGAACGCGTCTTATGCATGTCTTCCATGGCCATTTTGATTTGGTTATAACCTGCATATCCATCCATGAAGGATAGTAATGCGTGGTCTGCAGTATTGTCCACTAATATGTCGATGTGAGGTAGAGGGAAGTCATCTTTTTGGGCTTGCTTTGTTCAAATCCCTAAAGTCAACACAAACTCGGATTCTCCCATCCTTTTTGGGTACGGGTACTATGTTAGCTACCCAAATCGAATACTCGGAAACTTTGATGAACCCGGCTTTGAATTGTTTGTCAACTTCTTCCTTAATCTTTAGAGCCCACTCTGTTCTCATTCGTCGAAGCTTCTGTTTCACAGGTTTGAAACCTGGCTTAATCGGAATCCTATGTTCGGCGATATCCCTGTCGATCCCTGGCATGTCTTTGTAGGACCAAGCGAAGACGTCTTTGAATTCATTTAGGAGGTCTATGAGGTCGGCCCGTTCGGTAGAGCTCAAGGTAGTCCCTATCCTAAGTTCTTTGGGTTCTAGTTCGGTTCCTACATTGATGGGTTCGGTGTCCTCAATTACAGGTCCCCCTTCCCCTTCCTGTAGTATTTCTTTGGCTACGTAGGGAGGTATTTCGGTCAAGTCTGGGTCTTGGTCATCCTCAGTATCATCATAAACAGAATTGCACTCAAGATAACGCAAAGAGTAAGCAGAACCTGATTTATTCATATTAAGATTCGAGTAAAGTTGAAACAAAGAAGCCAACTGATCCATGGTCAGTGGCGGTAAAGGGACAGTAATTGGGGCATTTCCCGAACTACTGTGGCTACTTGAAAATAAGCTAGGAGAAACGAAGGGAGTGGGGATGACGACAGGAGTAGACTCTCTAATGACTTCTCTAGACTTTGACTCGACTCGACTCCGACTCTGATTCTGATTCGAACTCGTCGTCTTCTGGTTCTTCTTTGAACATCTCTCCTTCTCCAGTGGTGAGCTTGAAGAGTCTTCCTTGATTGTTGGTCCATTTGATTGATTTTCTCCATCCTTTCTGCTGCTTTGTGTCGATTTCTGTGATCAATGCGGTTGGATTGAAGCGATCGTCTTGAAGTATCGTAGTAATGATCTCATCCTGCGCGGCCTTAACAAATCGGTCCTCTCCAAACAGGAGGCTCACAGCTTGCTCGTCTAAGCAAGGTGCTTGACGGGTTTTGACGGTAGGAACCGTTTCTGGAGGGATGAAGTAGCAATCGTGAAAGATCTCGATTCCGGCTAACTTCCTCTCGAGGTAATGCCAAGGTTCGGGAAATCCGTGAAAGAGTTCCGAACTTCCTTCTTGAACGAAGTATCCATTTAAGGTGGGGAGATATGGCCTCATTTGGACTCCTACATACTTGCGATTTTGGACTTGGGCAAGCATTTCGAGAACTTCTTCTGTTGTGGGCTTGTACCCTAGTCCAAGTGGTATTCTCGATGAGTTGCCTTTCTTGTATGGTGCGAAGGCGTTCTTCCGAATCGGGTTCAAAGGCATTCCAGGGAAGTATCCCTGATTTTTGAGTATGTGGTTGACCACCAAGTTGGAATAGGGATTATAGTACAAGGGTGCCAACTCACTTTCTATGACATTTACACTTTGGAAGCCCCCAAGTTCGTAGACGGGATCCGCAAGGACTTGATTATTTGATTGCTTCTCGATTATGGCCTTGATGGGTGACGAAGTGATCGTCACAACTTTGCCATTTAGTGGGATCTTGATCTTTTGATGAAGGGTGGATGTTACCGCTTTGGAAGCATGAATCCAAGGCCTTCCCAGAAGTATATTGAATGAAGCTTCGATGTCCACTATTTGGAAGTTAACCTTTCGTTCGATTGGTCCCGTTGCTATGGTTAGGTTAGCAAGTCCTACCACTTTTCGTCGTGTACCGTCATATGCACGTACACCTTGATTTGTAGGGGTCCAGTCCGACTCTTTCATGCCTAGTTTGTATGCCGTTTTGAGGGGTATGACGTTGACCGCGGAGCCATCATCTACCAAGGTCATTGGCACATTTTTCTTTAGACAGATGACAGTGATGTATAGAGCAAGGTTGTGACTGGCGCCGAAAGGTGGCAAATCTTCGTCTGAGAAAGTAATAGGATTACTTAGCTTGGGTGATTCTTGGAAGACCAAGTTGACTACATCTTCAGGAGTAGAGTTATGTGCTACATTTAATTTGGCCAAAGCTTGCAGTAAAGCTTGGCGGTGTGGAAAGGAGCTTGCCACTAGTTGCCAGACCGAAAGATCAGCCTTGGTTCTTTGTAATTGCTTGAGCAAATGATCAGTGGGGTCATCTTCGTTGTCATTTGGTGTGATGACGTTGGTTGGACCGTTTTGAGTAGTGCTTTGGTATGGACGACCCGAGCGAGTTAGGTGATCCACATCTTGGTCTTCACCATTTTGGACTATTTCTTTGACTAAGGAGTTTTCAATGAGATATTCGTCTTCATCATCATCGGCCCAAACCCCATTAATTGCGGCTAGTTCCCTCATTCTCATGATGTCACTTTCTAGTTGTATGATTTGATCGACTAGCTTGTCGACCACGGCGACTACTTCTTGCATAGTGGCATTTTGAGAGAAGGTCAATGGCATGCGCTCCTTAGGTGTTGCATTGGGATTGCGCAAGATCATTACCATGTTTTCTAGTTCCCACACTTGTCTATCTACGCTCCTTGCCCATGCGATGAAGTCGGAAATGGTAGGGGAGATGGTAGAGTAGAGTCTTTCTTTCTCAATTGCATGAATTTCACTTTCGGTGGGAGAAATGAGGTGTGAGCAATCTAAGGTAGATTCGTCACTTGTAATCACTAGAACTCCAAGAGGATTCTGAGTGTTGTTGGGCTTACCTCCTGGCGGGATTGGAAGTCGGCCATCCTCAATCATATCTTGTAGCACATGTTTCAATTTGTAGCATTTTTCTGTGTCATGCCCCTTGCCCCTATGGTATTCACAGTAGGAATTTTCATCCCAGAATTTGGACTTCCTTTCAGGTTCGGGAGTAGGCCCAATGGGTTGGAGTTTACCTTGCTTCATTAGTCTTTTTAGAGCGTTGGAGTACGTATCTCCAAGGTTTGTAAACTTCCTTGGTGGGCTAGTTTTCTTGGAAGGCTCGAGAAGGTTAACTTCGTCGGTCTTGCTAGTAGAGCCGTATGAACGACTCGTGGACCCTTGATATCCTCGACCTACCGTTTTGGACAAGAGTCCTTTACGGATGTCGTCTTCAATTCGTGTCCCTAACACGGTTAAGTCTTTGAAGGTCTTGATGTTTTGATATCTCAAATGGTTGGCATATATGGGCTTGAGATTGTCCACGAACTTCTCCACAAGAGTGGCCTCATCCGGGCGTTCAACTAGTTGAGTACTAGTCTTCCTCCACCTACTTAGAAAGTCGGTGAATCCTTCCTTGTCGTTTTGGGTAAGAACCTCTAGAGTACGCATGTTGACTTGGATCTCGGCATTATCCGCGTATTGTTTCGAGAACTCGATGGCGGCGTCTTCCCAAGTAGCGACCCTTTTGTGATCTAAAGTGTAGAACCATTGCTTTGGGATGGTGTCAAGAGATGAAGGAAAGATCCTTAAGAACATCTCGGGTTTGATGCCTTTGATAGACATGTAGTCCTTGAAAGCTCGGATGTGGTTCAAAGGGTTCTCATGTCCTTTAAACTTAGGGATATCCGTCATGCTAAAGTTAGTGGGCAATTTGGAATTGACGGCTTCATACTTACGATTGTTCTCCCTGTAAATGTCATCCCCCTTAAGGTACATCAATTGCTCCTCTAGGTATTGGAGTCTTTTCTCGGCTGCGGTTGTTCCTAGGACAGGATTCTCATCTTTAGACTCGTCATCGGAAAATTGTAGCACTCCACCTTTAGGGGGAGGTAGCTTTCCCTCTACATCAAAGATACGGCCTTCGATAAGCTCAAGGCGGTCATAGGTTTGTTCTTGAGTGATTTGCATTTGGGCTATCGCGGCTAGGATTCGATCATTACTTTCTTGAATTTGCTGGAGGTTCGTTTCATCACTTGACCCAGGCATCTTGGAAACTGGATAAGAGATCGGCGACGAATCAAAACACGATCGACCATTCCATCACACTTGCTAAAAGAGGAAAAGACTTGACTCGTGAAGTGGGTGTGTGCCACTTGTGTTGAGTGAGTTTTGAAGAAAGACAAGGTCTTTGAAAACGTGTGTCCTAGCCAACTGTAGTGTAGTTGTAGGAGTGGACTCGAAGTGAGGTTTGAAATGGGCTTGTGGCCCGAATTTTGACATGACAAACGGACAGAGTTTTGACCGGATTTTGTGCTAATTAAAGGCCCTATTTCGAAATTCTTGATTGAAAACGGGTTTTGATTTTTTTTGAAAATTCGTCATGGTTTTGTTTAGAAATGGTGATCACATAAGGTTTACACATTTATACAAGCATTATAACGGGATGCTGAGTGCATTTAGAAGGGTTTTGGTTTAAAGGGTGGGTTGCCATACCGAACCATCAAACCCGAAGTCTGTGGAGAGGTTCGTGCCAAACAAGAGTAAGGCCGATTCCTAGTCCATTTCCTCAAGTAGTGAAGGCCCTTGATACAAACAAGAGTAAGCATCATGGTATGGATGACGTCAATCGCTATCCATCTTTAGGCCCAAATAAGAATTAGGACCGTTTAGACGGGACGATTGGTCGAATGGGTTGGGTTGGGCCTAGGAAGGCCGAATTAAACGGTGTAGGAAGACCGAGTTATGAAAACCGACAATTGTCTTGTACAAACTTATTCCCTAACCTTGTTCAAGTTTCACCCTTAGCTACACGTAAGTGTATATCCCAAATGAGTCGCCAAACCGTGACAGCGGGCCGCCCACGGAGGCGCTTGGTGAGGATCGAAAACAAGCGTTTGCATTTTGTATGGAGTCGCCACCAATTTTTATGGGAAATTGGAACCGTTCGAATACCTCGTGTCATGCCAAGACACAAAGTAGTGACATGAACACTAAGCAATCGTTACCCTTAGCATTCTATGTCTAGAATGACTCTCGTGGATGCCAATGAACACGGGTGCTCACGGAGATCTGGAGTAAGGGGTGAGGGTACGTATTAGGAAGCTCTTTTGATCGAACACCTAATCCCGCCCGCCTCGATAGCGGCCTCTACTAATGATTAGGGAAGTTATTCATACTCGATATATCGTCGGTTGTAATGCATGCAATGCAACATCCATAGATTAATCCTAGCATGTGAGAATTAGACTAAGTCGGTTGACAATTAATTAGCAAACAATTGGGTCGAAGTTGGAATTAATGTTCATTTACATGTGACAACATACAAATGGTACAAAATAACAATAATATGAAATATAAACTACAATAATTACATGGGAATAGGCGATTTATGTCGAAAATATCTTTAAAACGGAAAATTTGAGAAAAAGGAATAAAGGAAAATAAAACACGACAGATCAGAAGGTGATAATACAATTATTAGTTGATTAATACGTAGCTAATTAAACTAGGTCAAGGCAGATAAGGGGTTCAGGGACAGAATTCACCACGAACAAAGCAGCAATGAGAATCGCGCCCTTTGGAAGAGGCGCAGCGATTCTTCGCGTCTGTTTCAAGGGTGAGTTCGCCGTGAAGCCGAATCGCAAATCGTTAAGGTTAATTGGTAAATTAATGGATTGATTGATAATATTTACTCGGATGAAAGTGATTAATGAATTATTTACATATGATTGAGGTCATAAAAACAGTAAAACATGGATGAGACGGAAATAAACGGATTAATTATGTGAAGGGTCGATGTTAATGAATGATTAATTAAACCAACTGAACGAATTAAACTAAACATGATGAACGACGACGAATTAATGACGAAAAAGTGAAAATATATCAACAAAGTGAATCCCAGAAACTCAACACGAACGAATTGAATCTCTAAAACCCGAATTGAATATTAATGACGGAAACCCGCAAATATTGATTATGTGGGATTAGAGTCGGATTTATGATGATTTAAACATGTTAACGATGATGGTTAATATACATATGAATTATTAAACTATCATGTGAGAGAATTAACAGACGAACAAAACAAAAGAAATAAATTTGATACGAATTACAGAGGACGGAGGAAGAAGAAAAGAAGCAGGAACTGCGGCAGCCTCACGAAGAGGCGCAGCAGGTGCCGCGCTCCTTCGAAGAGGCGCAGCGGTTGCTGCGTCTTTTCTCGACGTCTGTCTACTGGAAATCCGCAAAAAAGGTTTTAAAGACGGTTTTAGAAATCGGTTTTAACGGTGTATTCGACATAAACCTTACAATTGTTGTACAATAAATAAAATACAATAAATAAAAGGAAATTATACACCCTCAGACTTACATGTTGACGGAACGAGAAGAACTAAGAAGATCGATTAGTGATGCTCGACGCGAATGCAAGGAAAGAGTGCCCTCGAAAGAGGAAAACGATTAAAACAGATTGATTTATTAGATTGATTGAGTGTAGTGGTCAAATTGGTCGGTCATGCAACGGAGAGGCCGGTACCGGAAGATCCGAGCTTACGTGGTCGGAAGTCCAAGCACGTAGGCGCCAATTAGTAAGAACGAAGTCTAGAATGCAAAGGGAGAAGAGAAGGGCGGACACTCGCGTGAGAAATATGAGGAACGAAAGCTCCTATTTATATTAATCACGTGAAGAAATAGGGTTTCGGAGACTCTTTGGAAGTGAATCTCGGAAAGATATGAAAAAGATACGAAAACCATGCAAAGAAGGGCCTGGAAAGAGGCGCAGCAGCCACTGCGTCTCTTGGAAGAGGCGCAAAGACTTTGCGTCTATTCCCAGGAGGTTTCCTCCTGCTTAAGAAAGATTTCCGCGTTTAAGTTATGGTAGGACGGAAATAATTCGATTATCTTTTGAATATTACGAGATATTATTTGCCAAAAGATAAAATTTGAGAAATATGGAATAGAAATATCCGGAACATTCCAGAACATTCTCGACTCGGGATTTAACATTATCGAAAAATGGAGACGGTTTTGACCGGACTCAAATGTACTCTAATTATCGCCAAAACGACCGCATCGGCACGTAGATGACATTTAAGAGGTTGACATTAATATTTGAGCAATCACTTGACGATAATCTTATGAACTGTCACAAATCGTTCCGCGAATCAAACATGCGGCCCAATCATCACCGGGTGGTTTGCGAGGGGTGCAGAAACGAGGTGTCTACACTGCTCTCGAGGCGAGATTTACCGAGCTAGGTGGCGACCAGTAGTAGTTGCTTTTGTTTTTTGTTTTTACTTCTGTTGTCGGCTATACCACAGACATTTTGTACATTTTAGGACTTTCATTTTGGGCTTGGACTTTGTTTCGGGCAAGAGCCCCCCTAGTTTGATGTACACATGACCCTTTGATTGTATATATGGCGGCCTGAGTGCCTTTGCTGCTGGGTTGTCTTGTTTGTATCTGCAGGTTAGCTTTGAACAGGTTTGGTAGATGACGGTTTACGCCGTCATGCTGCTGAAATTTACATAGAAATTGCACATAAAACACGTATTTGTACACATGGCCTAACTAGCGCAAAACAAAGAAAAGACCTAAAAATTTCGAAAAATTGCCGAGAAATGAGCGCAAAAATTGCCGAAAATGACCGGATGGTAGGGAGGGCTACCCCCTAAAAAAACGAAAAAAGAAATGTATAAGTTTGAAATGAAATGTGAAACGGGAGTGAAATGATTTCCCCAAAAGAAAAAATAAAAAGAAATGGGTAAGTTTGAAATAAAGTGTGAAACGGGAGTGAAATGATTCCCCCAAAAGAAAAATAAAAAGAAATGGGTAAGTGTGCTTGTTTTTCGAAAATGTCAATTTCGCCTCGAAAAGCGTGCCCGTAAGATTAGGAAACACGAAATATGGTATTTTGACGGAATTACCAAAAATAATAACCTATACGAATAGGAAATTATGTTTAAAGGAATTAGGAAAGATCCAACGCGGGAAAATCACAGAAACCCACTGAGGAAGAGGCGCAGCACGAGCTGCGACCCTTCGAAGAGGCGCAGCAAGTGCTGCGCCATTTCCCCAGCTTGTCTGTTCTGGCAGATTTCAGGAAACAACTTTTAGTAGAAATATAGACGTCGATGGAGTTTTTATTCACAGAATTCTTCCGTCTTTCTTCCGTCTATTACATAAAAACTCTCCAATTATATAGAATATTTTCACATCATGGATGCCTTGGAAAATCGTCTCAAAGAATGGACAAACGAATTTACAAATGTCGAGAAGCATGATATGGGTGCTTTCAATTTGGGGTCAATTTTGAGCTTCAAATTGGTGAAGGTTGTGAAACCGTTCTTGGATGCTTGTCTCGAATATTGGGACCCTAATTTCCACGTGTTCGCCTTCCCTGGAGGTGATATCTGTCCTTTTCCTGAGGAAATTGCTGCAATTGGTGGATGGGACCCTGAACATATGCCTGCTATACCTTCTAACTCTCAAGGGTACAAAAACAAGTTTAGAGACTTGCTTGGACTGACTAAAGCTGAGGTTGACCGCCTTGTGACCTCAAAAGGAGTCTGAATGCTTGATTTCATTGATCGATTTGTAAACAGGGCAGAGCCTTCGATCTCCTATGTTGCGAGGCGTAGGGCATTCGGGTTTTGCCTATTGCATGGTTATGTCCTCCTAGGGCATGTTGATGAGGAGATGAGAGGTGATCCTCGTTATCTAAGCTTGGTTGAGCAAATGGAGCTGCGCAGGAGCCCAGCTTGTCTATGCTTAGGGGAGATCATATTGGGATTGGATAACAGGAAAGCTAACCGCGACCTCCCTTATTTAGGAAGTCCTATCATTCTGCAGGTAAAAAGTGCAACCTTTTTTTCTTTTTTCTTTTTGTTTCATTTTTTTTTTCTTTTCTTTTTTTTGTTGGATACTAATTCCTACCTTGGTAGATTTGGCTCATGGAGTGTCTGCGGTTGATCGAGCCCCCAGTTAATGTTTCTGCGTACCATGCTCGGTCGATTGCAATGAGGACCAGGCTTTATATGGCGTACTTCACCCGGGTTTGCAACTATTGGGAAAACAAGTTGAAGAATGAGGATGGTCCCTTGATCAGATGGATTGTGCAATGGTGGCATCTCAGATCAGTTACTAGAGTATCGTCTTTGGATCCTACTCGATCGGTGCGTATTCCTGGCTTCGAATTCATGATATGCATCTTCCCGGAGAGAAGAGACTGATGAGGCAGGTTGGCTTAAAACAGAAGATTCCTAAGCTCGATACTGTTTCTCAGACTGCAGTGGCGCTTACCGCCGACAGTCGTAGAGAGTGGGCTCTCAAATGGGCTCAGATAAACATGTGGTTCCTAAACTCTTCGGTTAGTTCATTATGGGTATCGGATTCCTACTTGCACTGGAGGAAGGCTACTACTCCTGAGGAGCGTGAGAGGCTAAGGAAGCGCGAGCCCGTTGATTATAAGATTCGTGATGTAGCAAAGGAGAAGGAGAAATATTTGACTGAGGGAGAGGAAGAAGCCGGATTCGGAGTTGTTCATCCGTCGAAGAAACCGAAGACTTCTCCTGCCGTTGAAATGGTGGTTGATCGAAATGGTAAGGCTAGACCGCGAGAGAGACCGTTGGTGATTAGGTCCGAGATAACACAGGAGCGCCCAGCTCGTGGTCGAGATAAGAAATATGAAAAAAATGACAAAGGCAAGGGGAAGATGGAAGAATAGCCTAAGTCATAGTATTATTTATTATTATTATTATTATTTGTAATGCATGGTGGGGTTTTTAGAATCCTAGCCTATTTATTTTAGCATTTTTATATTATGTGGCATACTATTATTATTTATGGAAGGAAATGAATAAAAGATTAATTAGTTATGAAACCATTGTGATTTTCTTTTCTTATATTATTCTTGTCGAATTCCAAATGCATATGCAAATGTCCTTCTATTTACATTTAAAATAATGGGTTGTATCCCGTGAAGGATTGCCTACGTATTCATTAAAAAAATGAAATCAAACCCTTGCGCGTAGTTCGAGTAAATGTAAAAGAGTAATTGTTCTAAGCAAGAGCTTGTAATGAACTAGAAAATGAGCATGAGCTTTACTTACTCCTAAAGCACAATTCAATTTATTTGATGATATGAGGATGACGAATTGTCAGAATACAAGAGCAAGGTGACATAAGCTTTATTTCAGCGGGCCAGGGGCCGTTTTTTTTTTTTTATTTCGTGCCGCATGAGCGACACGTAGTGTCACGCGAGCCGTGTTTTTGTCCTATTCTAGGCATAATATAATTTCAGTTGGTCGAGGTTAGTTGGGTTGGCAAATTCATTCCCATCTAGGTCTGTGATTCTAACCGCACCCCCCGGGAGTATGGACTTGACCAAGAATGGTCCGGCCCAGTTGGGTTTGAACTTCCCTCGTGGATCGATAGGTAAAAGAGCTCTGACTGATTTGAGGACTAAATCTCCTTCTTTGATGTTCCTAGGCTTAACCCTTTTGTTGAAGACTCGTTTGATACGTGCCTGATATGTTTGCACATTGTGTAATGCACGTAACCTTCGTTCATCCAAGAGGACGAGTTCTTCATATCTATCTCTCTTCCAATCAGCTTCCGGGATTTGACTTTCGAGTAGAATACGCAAGGATGGGATTTCCAATTCAACTGGTTGCACGACTTCCATGCCGTAAGTCAAATAGAAAGGAGTAGCCCCGGTGGGCGTCCTAACGGATGTGCGATATCCCCATAAAGCAAACGGTATCTTACTTGGCCAATCTCGATAATTGTCAATCATTTTCTTGAGGATTGTGACAACGTTCTTGTTGGCTGCCTCTACCGCGCCATTAGTTTGTGGTCTGTATGGCGAGGAATGGTGGTGTTTAATCTTGTACTTGTCTAGCAATTATTCAGTCTCAGCCAGGAAATGTGATCGATTGTCACCGATGATCTCATGTAGGCAACCATATCGACATATGATATTGGTTTGTATGAACTTTGCCACGATTTTGGCTGTGAGACTAGTGTAGGACGCTGCTTCTACCCATTTGGTGAAATAATCGATTGCCACCAAAATGAAACAGTGACCTCCTGTTCTGGCTGGGGTGATCTTCCCGATGATGTCGATTACCCAAGCAGAAAATGGCCAAGGAGATGTCATGGTGTAGAGTAATGAAGAAGGGACATGTTGCACATTCCCGAAGATTTGGCAGTTGTGGCAATGTCTGACATATTTGATGCAATCGTATTCTATTGTGGTTCAGTAATATCCCTAACACATGATTTTCTTTGCCATCATTGGTCCACTCATGTGAGGGCCACATTCTCCATCATGGACTTCTTCCATCACTTTCTGTGCCTGTGAACGATCAAGGCAACGCAAGATTACACCAAGAGGTGTTCTTTTATACATTTCTCCCTACATAAGGACGTATTGAGAGGCGAGTAGGCGTATAGCACGTTGTCCTCTCTTATCCATATCTGGTGGATAGGTGCCATTGAGCTTGGAACCAGGGCTCCCCTGGGTTTTCTTCTTCGTCTGTGATTTGTTGCACATAAGCTGGTTCTGACCGTCGTTCGATGCATAAAGGCCTTTTTACCATATCATCTGGCATATTTATCAAAGATGCGAGTTTTGCAAGAGCATCTTCAAATTGATTCTCTTCTCGAGGTAGGTGTAGATAAGTCACTTGATCGAAGAATTGGGCAACTTGGTCTATTCTGGCCTGATAGGGTGCTAGACTTTCACTTCGAATTTTCCAAGACCCCGTAATTTGGTTGATGATCAAGGATGAATCTCCATGTACTCGAAGATTCTTGATGCCTAAGCCTACTGCCGCGTGTAGTCCAATGAGGCAAGCTTCGTATTCTGCTGCGTTATTTGTCACCTCGAAGTCGAGCTTGACAGAGAGTGGTGTATGATCACCTTCAGGAGAAATGAGCAACACTCCTATTCTAAATCCTCTTAGGTTCGACGCTCCATCAAAATAAAGGTCCAATGAGTCTACATTGGTTTGGAGTATATCCTCATCCGGAAATGACCAGGTATCTATCGTTTTGGTATCGTTGATGGGATTTTATGCGAAGAATTCGGCGACGGCACGCCCTTTTATGACTTTCAGAGGCATATATTTGAGGTCGAACTCTAAGAGCATCATGGTCCATCTTGCTAAGCGTCCATTGAGGATGAGTTTTTCGAAGAGGTACTTGACAGGATCCATTTTTGAGTAAACCTTGACTGAATAGCTAAGCATGTAATGACATAGCTTCTTTGTTGCCCACACAAGAGAGAGGCATGTCTTTTCAAGTGGTGTGTACTTGCATTCATACTCCAAGAACTTCTTGCTAAGGTAGTAGATAACTCTCTCTTGTTTTCCGACGGTTTGCGCTAGCATAACCCCTATGGCTGTTTCAGTTACTGTGAGATATAAACCAAGAGGTTGATCTCATTGGGGAGGCATGAGCACTGGTGGTTTGGCTAGTATCTCCTTGATTTCGTCGAACGCCTTTTGACAGTCGTCATGCCATATGGTGTGATCTGTTTTCTTTAGCTTTTTGATGATGGGTTCACAGATCATGGTGAGTTTCGATATGAATCGACTTATATATTGCACCTTGCTTAGAAATCCTCTAATCTCCTTCTATGTCTGAGGCTGTGGCATTTAAATTAGAGCTTTGATTTTGGAAGGGTCGATTTCTATACCTTGTTGACTGACGACATACCCCAGAAGCTTGCCTGATGTCACCCCAAATGCACAATTCTGAGGGTTGAGCCTCATGTTGTACTTTCGTAGTCTTAAGAATAATTTGCGAAGGTTATTAATGTGCCCCTCTCTATCCTTAGATTTGACAATCATATCGTCCACATACACCTCGACTTCCTTATGGATCATGTCATGTAGGAGTGTAGTTGCGGTGCGTTGATATGTAGCTCCAACATTGATTAACCCAAACGGCATAACTGTGTAGCAATAGGTGCCTCATTGAGTAACAAAGGCAGTCTTATGCATGTCTTCTACGGCCATTTTGATCTGATTATATCCTGCATACCCATCCATGAAGGACAACAACGCGTGATCTGCTGTATTATCCACCAATATGTCGATATGTGGTAGAGGAAAGTCATCTTTGGGACTCGCTTTGTTCAAGTCTCTGAAATAAACACAAACACGGATTCTCCCATCCTTTTTGGGCACGGGTACTATGTTGGCAACCCAGTCTGAGTACTCAGAAACATTGATGAACCCGGCTTTGAATTGTTTATCGACTTCTTCTTTGATCTTAAGAGCCCATTATGTCCTCATTCGACGAAGCTTTTGTTTTACAGGTTTGAAACCTGGTTTGATTGGAATTATGTGTTCGGCAATATCCCTGTCGATCCCTGGCATGTCTTTGTAGGACCAAGCAAAAACGTCTTTGAACTCGTGTAGGAGGTCTAAAAAATTGGCCCTTTCAGTGGGGCTCAAGGTTGTCCCTAGCCCGAGTTCTTGGGGTTCTAGTTCGGTTCCTACGTTGATGGGTTCAGTGTTCTCTATAACTGGTGCCCCTTCCCCCTCTTGTAGTATTTCTTTAGCTATGTAGGGAGGTAGTTCGATTGAGTCTGGGTCTGGGTCATCCTCATTATCATCGTAAATAGAATTGCATTCAGAATAACACAAAGAGTAAGCAGAATCTGATTTATTCATATTAAAATTTGAAAAGAGTTGAAACAAAGAAGCCATCTGTTCAGTAGTCAGTGGCGGCAAAGGGACAGCTGTCGGGACATTTCTCAAACTATTGTTACTACATGATGCTATGCTAGGAGAAACAAGGGGAGTGGGAATGACGACAGGAGGAGAATCTCTTGGGACTTCTCTAGACTCCGACTCTGATTCCGACTCTGACTCTGACTCGAATTCGTTGTCTTCTGGTTCTCCTTTGAACATCTCTCCTCCTCCAGTGGTGAGCTTGAAGAGTCTCCCTTGGTTGTTGGTCCATTTAATCGACCTTCTCTATCCTTTTTGCTGATTCGAATTGGTTTCAGTGCCTAGCGTGGCAATGATCTCATCTATGATGCTTTCGACTTCTTTGATTAAGGGAAGATCCTGGAGGTAGACGTCTTCCTCGCTATCTGTCCATATCCCGTTGATTACCTCCTCTTTTGGGGAGATAAGATGTGAGCAATCTAAGGTAGATTCGTCACTTGTAATCATCAGAACTCCAAGAGGATTCTGAGTATTGTTAGGCTTACCTCCAGGCGGTATTGGTAGGCGACCGTCTTCAATCATGTCCTGAAGTACATGTCTTAGCTTGTAACATTTTTTGTATTGTGTCCCTTACTTCTATGATATTCACAGTACGAATTCTTGTCCCAGAACTTGGACTTCTTTTCTGGATCAGGTGAAGGCCCTATGGGTTGGAGCTTACCCTGTTTCATCAATCTCTTCAAAGCATTGGAGTATGTATCGCTAATGTTCGTGAATTTCCTTTGTGAGTTATTCTTCTTTGACGATTCGAGGAGGTTAACCTCATCAGTCTTGCTAGTAGAGCCGTAGGAACGACTTGTTGAGCCTTGATATCCACGACCTACCGTTTTGGACAAGAGTCCTTTACGGATGCCATCTTCAATTCTTGTCCCTAGTACAGTTAAATCCTTGAAGGTCTTAATGTTTTGGTACCTCAAGTCACTTGCATAAATGGGCCTCAGGTTGTCCACAAATTTTTCTACGAGGGTAGCTTCATCTGGACGCTCGACAAGTTGGGTACTAGTCTTGCTCCACCTACTTAGGAAGTCGGTGAAACCTTCTTTCTCATTTTGGGTAAGAACCTCTAAAGTGCGCATATTGACTTGGATTTTGGCGTTATCCGCGTATTGTTTAGCGAACTCGATTGCGGCATCATCCCAGGTGGCAATTTTCTTGTGCTCTAAGGAATAGAACCATGGTATAGGAATGGTGTCGAGAGATGAAGGAAAGATCCTTAAGAACATCTCGGGTTTGATGCCTTTTATAGACATGTAATCTTTGAAAGCACGAATATGGTTTAAAGGGTTTTCATTTCCCTTGAACTTCGGGATATCAGTCATGTTGAAGTTGGTTGGTAACTTGGCACTCACGGCCTCATACTTGCGATTGTTCTCCCTATAAATATCATCTCCTTTGAGGTACATCAATTGTTCCTCCAAGTATTGGAGTCGCTTCTCAGCTTCAGTAAGACCTACTGGAGGGTTGGTTTCTGGTTGTCCAACATAAGGTGGAAGGTTGTCATTCACACATTGGCTGGGAATGTCATCTTCTAAAGGAGGTAGTCTAGTTTCTACCGCAACAATTCGGTTCTCGATGGCATTAAGGCGTTCATAAGCTTGTTCTTGATTTTTTTTGGAGACGAGCGAGCGCAGCTAGGATCAGATCATTACCATTCGGTGGTTGTCCATTGACACTTGCGTGACAAGTTACGGGCATCTTGGAAACTGGATAGGAGATTTATGATGAATCAAAACACGATCGACCATTCTAGCACACTTACTCAAAGAAAAGACTCGAACTGTGAAGTGAGAGTGTGCCACTTGTGTAAGCGAGGTTTGAAAAATGGCAAAGTTTTGAAATGTTGGTCCTAGTCAACTATAATGTAGTTGTAGGAGTGGACTCGAAGTGAGGCTTTGAAATGGGCTTTAAGGCCCGCATTTTGACTCGATTTTTGGACAGCGTTTTGACTGGTTTTGCGCTAATTTAGGCCTTTTTCGAAAATATTTACGTTTTAAAAGAGTTTTTTTGATTTTACAAAATTCGTCATGGTTTTGTTTAGAAAATGGTGATCACATATGTACAAGCATTCATACAGGCATTATAACGGTATGCTGAGTGCATTTAAAGGGTTTTGGCTGAAAGGGTGGGTTGCCATACCGAGCAATCAAACCCGGGGTCTGTGGCGAGGCTCGTACCAAACAGGAGTAAGGCCGACTCCTAGTCCATTTCCTCGAGAAGTGAAAGCCTTTGATACAAATAGGAGTAAGCATCATGGTATGGTTGACGTCAATCGCTATCCATCCTTAGGCCCAAATAAGAATTTGGACCGTCCAGACGGGACGATTGGTCGAATGGGTTTGGTTGGGCCTAGGAAGGCCGAATAAAACGATCTAAGAAGACCGAGTCATGAAAACCGACAACTGTCTCATATAAACTATTCCCTAACCTTGTTCAAGTTTCACCCTTGGCAACACGTAAGTGTATTACTCCCCAGCGGAGTCGCCAAACTGTGGACACGGGGGCCCACGGGGTCGCTTGGGAAAACAAGCGTTTGCATTTGTGGAGTCGCCACCAATTTATTGTGGAAAATTGGAAACCGTTCGAATACTTCGCGTCATGTCAAGACACAAAGTAGTGACATAGACACTAAGAACTCGTTACCCTTAGCATTCTATGTCTAGAATGACTCTCGTGGATGCCAATGAACACGGATGTTCACAGAGATCTGGAGTAAGGGGTGAGGGTACGTATTCGGAAGCTCTTTTGATCGAACACCTAATCCCGCCCGCCTCGATAGCGGCCTCTACTAATTATTAGGGAAAATCATCTATACTTGATATGTTGTCGATTATATGCATGCAATGCAACATCCAATAAATTAATTCTAGCACGTCAAGATTAACTAAGTCGGTGAACAAGTAATTAACACTTATTAATGTCGAAGTAGGGTTTAGAATTAGTTATATGTGAAAACAAGTAAATAATCATACAATACGGTAATTAAATAAATAACGATAATTAAAATTACAATAATTACAATGGATTAATTGATTTACGTCAAAATTACATTTAAAACGGATAATTTTAGAAAAAGAAGAAAAATAAATTAAAGAACAGATTAACGGTGATAATACGATTAATAGTCGATTAATACGTAAACTACCGAATTAGGTCAAAGCAAGAACGGAAGTTCAGAGACAGAACTCAACCCGGAACAGGCGCAGCAGAGCTGCGTCCCTTGGAAGAGGCGCAGTGGTCACTGCGTCTGTTCGTGAGGTGGGTTCTGGCTGTGAAGCTTGAACTGCATATCGTTAATGTTCATTGGTGAATTTAATGATCGGTTATTGATATCCGACTCGAGTAGAAGTAATTTAACAGGTTATTTACATGTGAATGGGTCATAAAAGCGATAAAGAACGGACTCAAATTAATTAGAATGAATTAAAGACAAATTACAAATTAATTACGAATTAATTACAACTCAAGCAAGTTATTGTTGGTTAAAACGAATTAGGTTAATTTAAAGATGGAGACGGTGTGATAAATAGATGAAGAACATGTACCAAAATTCGAATTCCAGAAACTTGATATGAATAAATCGAGCTTCTAAAATCCGGGTTTGATTTAATGACGGAAACCCGCAAATATTGACTATTTGGGATCTAAGTCGGGTTAAAAGTGATAAATTATTAATGAACTATGTATTAAAATTAGTATACGAACGAAATAAAGGAAAAATAAGAAAAGACGAAAGAAAGTAGACGAGTTAACAGAGGACGAAAGAAGAAGAAGAAAAGCAGGAACTGCGGCAACCTCAGGAAGAGGCGCAGCAAATGCCGCGGCTCTTCGAAGAGGCGCAGCAGTTGCTGCGTTTCTTCTCGACATCTGTCTCCCGTTAATCCGTAAAAGGGTTTGAATAAAAGGTTTTATAAATCGGTTTTAAATATGCTTTCGACGTAAATCTTACAATAACTGATACAAAAATAAAATACAATAATAAAAGTAGGATTTACACCCTCAGACTTACATGTTTGATGAAACGAGATTGACTAAGTTAACGATTAGTGATTGCTCGACTCGAATGTACGACGAAAGTGCCCTCGTAAGAGGAATTTAAACTAAATTGATTAAGTTGATTGAGTGGAGTTGGTCAAATTGGTCGGTCATGCAAAACGAGGGTGGTACTGACAAGGATCTGAGCTTACGTGGTCGAAAGTTCAAGCACGTAGACGCCAATAAGCAAGAGCGCGGTCTTAGAATGAAAAGGGAGAAGAGAAGGGCGGACACTCGCGTGAGAAATATGAGGAACAAAGGTCCCTATTTATACTAATCAAACGGAGGAATTAGGGTTTTGGTAAAACTTTGGAAACAAATCTCGAAAAGATCTTAAAATACGCAGAAAGGAACTAGTGAAGAGGCGCAGCAACCACTGCGGCTCTTGGAAGAGGCGCAGCAGGTTCTGCGTCCTTTCCCCAGAGGTTTCCTCCTGCGGAAGAAAGATTTTCCGCGTTTCTATTATGGAATTGCGGTAGATCTCAATTTCCTTATTATTTGAAATATAATTTCGGGAAATATTTTGGCAAAAGATTAAAAGATTGAAATATGGAATAGAAATATTCGGAACATTCCAGAATATTCTGACTCGACATTTTAAACGGTTATTAGAAAATAAAGACGGTTTTTTACACGGAGTCCAAATGAACTCTAATTACTGTCAAAACGACCGTAACGGCACGTAGATGACGACCAAGGGGTAGACACAAGTATATGAGCTATCACTTGACGTTAAACTTACGAATTGTCATAAATCGTTCCGCGTACCAAACATATGGCCCAATCATCACCGGGTGGCTTGCGGGAGGTGCAGAAATGAGGTATCTACAGTTGGATAATTTGCTTCATACGGTTTCAGCTGTCTTGAGGCATAGGCTATCACCTTCCCATTCTGCATCAGTACACACCCCAATGCATTCTTCGAAGCATCAGTATAAACTTTAAAATTCTCACTCCCTTCAGGTAAGGCTAGAATAGAAGCTGTAGTCAGGCGCTCCTTCAAGGTTAGGAATGCCGTCTTACAACTCTCATCCCACTGGAACTTATTTTCCTTCTTCATCAAAGTAGTCAAAGGCTTAGCTATTTTTGAGAAGTCTTTTACAAACCTCCTGTAATAGCTAGCCAATCCCATAAAACTTCTAATATCATCCAAATTCTTCGGTCTCTCCCACTTGGACACCGCCTCAATCTTACTTGGATCCACTGACACTCCCTCCTTAGACACCACATGCCCTAGAAAGGCAACTTTCTCCAACCAAAACTCACATTTACTCAGCTTAGCATACAGGTTATTCTCCCTCAGGGTCTACAACACAATCCTCAAATGCTTCTCATGTTCTTCCTTATCCTTAGAATACACTAGGTTATTATCAATAAAGACAACTACAAACTGATCCAAATAGGGACTAAACACGCGGTTCATTAAGTTCATGAAGACTGCCGGTGCATTAGTTAACCCAAATGGCATAACAACAAACTCATAGTGTCCGTATCTAGTCCTGAACGCAGTCTTTGGAATATCTTCATCTTTAATTCTCAATTGATGGTATCCCGATCTCAAATCAATTTTAGAAAATATCCCAGCCCCACTCAACTGGTCAAATAAATCATCAATTCGAGGCAAAGGGTACCGATTCTTTATTATCACATTATTTACCTCCCTATAATCAATACACAACCTCATGCTCCCATCTTTATTCTTAACAAATAACACAGGTGCTCCCCAAGGTGACACACTCGGTCTCACATAGCCTTTATCCAACAACTCCTCTAACTGCTTTTTAAGCTCCTCTAACTCCTTAGGTCCCATCCTATAAGGTGACTTAGAAATTGGTCCCGTCCTAGGTTTCAAGTCAATGCCAAAATCAATATCCTTATGAGGTGGTAACCCCGGAATCTCGTCTGGAAAAACGTTCTGGAATTCTTGCACGACGGGCACAGTTGTCGCCCGTGGCACTTCCTCCCTCGTGTCCCTCACATGACATATAATCAACTGTCCTCCCTTCCTCAACAAGATTTTAAGGTGATTGTTGAGTTAGGTTTTATTTTTGGTTTAACTAAAAATCCCTTATAAGACACTTTTACTCCCTCAGGTCCACTCAAGGTGACCTTCTTTTGATGACAATCTATAAAGGCTTTATATTTACCCAACCAATCCATCTCTAAGATTACCTCAAAACCTCCCAATGGAAACTCAATTAAGTTTGTAAGAAAGACAACTTCCCCTATTTTAACCGACACATCTTTATAAACACGATTACAAGGTATAGAATCCCCTGAAGGTATATCAACTAGGTCTTTTATCTCATTAAATATTTCTAATTTCATAGTCCTAGCATGCTCACTTTAAATAAAAGAGTGTGTAGCTCCCAAATTAAATAAAACAAAGGTAGGCTCAGAATTAACAAGAAAGGTACCCGTGACAACATAAGTATCCTCCTCAGCACCTTCCTTTCCCATCATAAATAATTTCCCACTACTCTTAGCTCCACCCTGGCTTGCTGATGCTGACCTATTCTACTGATTTCCACTGTTCATTATCTTCTGAAAATTACCACTTCCATTGCCTTGGTTGTTGTTGAAGCAATTCTGATTAGAATAATTATTGATATTTATTTGATTGCTCCTACCACCTGATATTTGATTATTCCCATAGCCTGATGTAGGAGTACGGTAACCTGCACCCTGATTCCCATTTCCAAATCCTCCTCCCTGCCTCACCAAATTAGTTCTACAATCAAACTTCTTGCGACCCATCCATCCACACCTAAAACAAGTTACATTGGTTGCTCCACTCTGACCAAACCGCCCACCACTGGCACGGTTCCCATCGCTTGATGTCGTGCCTCCTGAGAAAAAGGAATGGTATTGGTTTGCATTATGTTTCTTCCCACTTCCTGCACTATCATTTGTAGTCTCAGTCTTCCTCTTTTTACCCTTCTCTTTCTTCTCTTCCTTTAGCATATCTACAATTCTTTCAGCGTGCCCAACTCTCTAATATACATCTTCCATTTTACTTGGTTGACCAGCTCCGAACCTCTTCTTGATTGTTGTTGTTAATCCCATTTCAAATCTAAATGCCAATATCTCATCACTAAAATTTAAATCATCTACATACTCTACAATTCCATAAACTTGTTATTGTAAGTCTCCATTGTCATCTCATCGGTCATCCTAAAGGAATCAAATTCGTCCCTCATCTTGCTCCTGATATGCTCTGGAACAAACACTACTCTCATCAACTTCTTGAATCCTGACCACTTCACATAAGCACTTTCATTATTGGCAGCAGCTTCTCTTACAACCTCTTTGCTACGATTCCACTATAAACCAGCTTTTCCCCTCAGATAATAAGCAGGTTGATCTACTTGCAACTCCGCCGGACACTTTAGCAGCTCAAAAAGGTTATCAAACTCCCTGTGCCAATCTCCCAGTAAAGATGGTTCACTTAAACCGTCATACTTCGTCGGGCTGTGCCTCGCAATAGAAGCACTCACCTTAGCTGGATCCTGAGCTAACCCCTTTGACTTTAATGCAATAGTCAAAGCTTCATTCATAGCAATAAGAGGATCCACTTCCTCCTGAGACATAGTGGTAGGTGTAGATGTAGCTTTGTTTGGAGGCATGGTTCTGATATAAAAATAAAATGAAACACATAAGCTTCTGCTTAGGAATTTAGGCATAAGGTTTTTAAATATTATCCCTGCAAAGAAAACAACATGTGGTTGCTTGGACTGGCCTAAGACCAGCCAACCACGTTACTCTACTCATGGCCAACACCGTCATGCTCCCCCACGGCCTAGTCGTACATTTTTTTATTTTTGGTGAACTGTGAATATATTATATAGATAATCATTCAAGGATTACATCAAAATCACCACCATTACTGACATACACATTACAAGCAAATAAAAGATCTAAATTGCAAGTAACTGACATTCCCAAACATATTTTTGCACAAGTTCAATCTTGATAGGCCTTCGAAAACGTGCTTGTAGCTCAACCCATCAAACGAAAATCTATCACTTTTATCTTTAAATTACAACGACTAATCATGGTTTCGGGATCACATAAACCGCATATCACTAGACATAATATTTCTACTTCATATAACACCCATTCATGTAAATCATTCATGCCATCAACATATTCATGCTTGTATATACAAATTCATTCAATAATTTAATTCACCACTTGATGCATATGATCATCCAATTTACGAAAATTCCAAGAAATATACCATATCACACGGCCCTAGGCCCAAACATCGTCACATATTACTTACCTCAATCCGCATCCTGCAACAAAGTTAGAAATTTCTAATTGACCCTTAAGACAGAAAATACTTTCTAACTACCCCACTCGTTCAATTTCTCTCAAGGTAACCGGTTAAAAACTGAAAGGGCCAGAAGTTCGGTGTGAGTGGGCCCTTTTCTCAACCCAAGCCTAAGGAGGCTCCTAACAGGTTCTATCTGGGTTCATTTTATTAGACTCATCCTAAGTTCATTGGGTTCATTTGTTTTAGGCCTGAGGAACTTGGCTCTGATACCACTTTGTAACACCTCCATTTATTTAAGAGCCTTCACTAGGCATTCCTAGATAAATGAAAATATTACCATCTCAGTTGCCTGAGGTAGTGATTATAAAGGTAAACGAAACCACAATACTTTAAATAAATATAACGTTAAATGGCCTTATACATTATTCCAAATTAAATAACTGTAATTAATTAAAATACAACTTCAGCGAAAACTAATTAAAAATGAATAATAAATAATGAATGTTCGTTCTAGGTAATCTAGACTGTTAAGTAACCGTCAATGCCTCACGCCCTTCTGCTCTCATCTAAGACAGCTCTATTACCTGTCAATCAATCTGCTCCCCAATAATTGGTTCATCACAGATGTTTAACGAATATACTGTCAACCAAACGGTTGAGTAGGAATAACAATCTCAAGACAATAATAACAACGAAGTAATGTATGCAATGCAATGCTAATGCAAAAATGCTCATCTCCCTCAACCTCATGTTGAGTACACCACCACGAAGGTATATAAACGGTGTCTGCCGAATTAAATCCAAATACGTCACCCGAAGGCTTTACCACGACGTCTGCCAGTAAGTTTATTATACACCACCCGAAGGCTCTTACCATGGTGTCTACCAGTAAGTTTGTAATACAACACCCGAACGCTCTTACCATGATGTCAGTCAGAATGTTTATAATACATCACCCGAGGGCTCTTACCATGATGTCTGCCGGTATCTCAATTGATCAATGCTTATACTAATGAATGCAACCATGATAATAATCATTAACCAATCATAAATAATAATCCATCCATCCAATTGATGAAATATGCAAAATACTCATACAACCAAATAGAGCAAATAAGACAGTCAAGTAGAATTGTTATCCTACCTTTTCAGTAATCCAATAAAGAAAGCAATCTAATACAAACAACAATTATAATTATTAATTATTTATTTAAAAAATTCAACTAATTATAATTCAATTACGTTAATTATATTTCCGTATAATTATAATATAAAATCCCGCTTTAAAAACGAAAACCCAAATACCCATTAAACCGTCTCAACCCGTTAACACCCAAACCCACAACACCCATACCAATACACGGGTTAAACCCGTGTTCAACCAACACTTAAAACCCGCATCAACCGACACCCTACGGCCACCACTATCATAACCCAACACATCCACCGCAAGCCACCAACAACACGCTCCCATACACATAATAACCACCACCCACAGCTCACACAACCATGGCCTAATCATCCCCTTCAGCCGACACCAACAATACACAACTCCCTTACACCGCCACCACGCACAACCACTGGCCACCACCGTGGTCTCCTTTGACTCATGATAGTCCCACCAGCTGCCGTCAGCCGTGGGTGAAGTCATGGTCAAGACACGATACCCCAAACATGGTTTTAAGATAACACAACGCAAACACCAACAATGATTCGATTCTCTGGCAACCACTGCATAAGGTGACGACTTTAACCACCCTACCACCACCACGACGGTCGCCAAACACCAGAAAACCACCCCAGTATGCCCAGATCAAGTCGAATACAAATAAGGGTCAAAACCCGTCTTAACCATACACGACTACAACCCAACAACCCCCATTAAAATGCCCTATAAACCAACCCACGGCGGCCAAGGATAGTCCCACTAGGGTCACGGTGGTCCACGGCAGGTCCAAGGTCAACGGCATAGTCAATGGCAGATTATACGGTGATTATATGACGATTAAATTAAATAGAACGTGATAGATATATTATGAGATGGTCTTACCTTGAGGCGATAATATGTTATGAAATTCCTCTACTTCCTCCCTTTAGATCTTTCTCCCTTTGTTTTTAGTGAATTATTATGTTTATGATTGTATATAATCTTATGTTAGGTCTACCTTGTATATATAGTATTAGAAAGGAAAGTGGGAAGAAACTTCCTATTTCCAATTATATTTATTATTATTGCATATTACTATTATGTACATATTATTATTAGTATCGTATTGTTGTATTACCGTCACCATTCACTCATGTCACACGTAAATCACAACAAAGCCCGACTCATCATTATTTAGTTATTTTATTTCCGTCTCACAACATAATTATCTAATTAATATAATTATTAATTACCTTTTAAAATACATTTAAATATTAATTCATTTGTTAACATTACGTGAAGAATGTGAAAAACATATGAATTTGTTTTAAATTCATGTGTTTGTAAAGTGAGGTGCTTTATGATGATATATCATAACGTCACTTCACAATGTAATATAAAGGATTGAAATCCTTTGGAAAAAGTATCTCACAAAATCTAATCAAACAAAGTGACTAAAAAGTCGGGGTTTGAGGGTGAGGTGGAGTACAACGTGTGTTTTTATACAATATTTTAGGAGGTTACTCTAGGGGTGATATTAGTGGCATTGACTAATATTACTGGAGGATTATAGGTTGTTATCTTATATTATTGTGGGTTTCGAATTGGTACTAATTCGGGACGGTAACGTTGTACTGGTACTATATTATTATAGTGGATTCTAATCTATTTGGCTAGTGAGTTTTACTTCCGGTTTGAAAGGTTTTGCCTTGGGTTTGACCCTAAAATATCTTCTCATCTTAATATTGCTTATATTTATTTACTTTTACGGTTTAATTGTCGATTGGTTGCTTCCGTTGCGCGTGGGAGATTGTTGCTAATTTCCCAACAGTGGTATCAGAGCCACTAGGCTCGGTCTGGTGGCTGGTTTAATTGGCAAGGATGTCCAATATGGGGTCTCAATTTGCAGTACCAAATTTTGATGGTAAAAGTAGTTTCACCCTTTGGCAAAGAAGGATGAATGATCTCTTAGTACATCTTGGCTTGACTAGAGCTTTGAAAGAAGATGATCGTAATCCGGAGAAGATGAGTGATGCCTAATGGAAAGAGGTTTGCATAAAGTGTGCAAGTACCATAAGGTTGTGCATCTCAAATTGCGCCATCAATTGTGTTCTTGATGACGAATCTCCATCGGTGATATGGGAAAATTTGGAGAAGCTCTACATGGTGAAGAGTTTTACCAACAAGTTGCTTTTGAAGCGATGGTTGTATCGATTACGGATGGAGGAGGATGAAAATTTAATTGGGCACGTAAATGTGTTCAATGGACTGTTAAACAAGTTAAAAAAGATCGAGGTGAAGCTTTAGGAGGAAGATAAGGCGTTACTACTGACACGTCTGTCGCGTACCTGTCAAAAATAACCAACTGGCTCTAACTAATATAGCTAGGGAAGTCGGGTCGAATCCATAGAGAGGTAGGAATTTGTCGGCTGAATTTAAGTTCGTCCAAGTAACCAATTTGGGGGTTTATAAAATGTGATTTCTAAACTAAGAGGATAAGGAAAAGAGAAATAAAAGGAAGGAGTTTAACAGATAAAGAGAATAGCTAAGACAAACGGTTCACCATAATCATCTGGTCGAGTAATCTAGGTCCCAGGTCAATGCAGTACGGTCTAAGGGGTAGCGAACGTCACCTTTCGGTCCTTAATTCACCCTAAAGTGTAAACAGTTTAACTTTCGCCCTCGCTGCAATGCTCTATTGTTCGCTACTAGTCTGCCTCTTCCAACCTTTCGGTCCAGGTCAAGGTCCACTAAGAATAAGGGTCTAACTGCGTCGACTCAATTAGGCAATTACAATTAATTGTAGCATTTAAACAACAAAGACGACACCAACATTAACCTAGTAAATCGACTACTCTCCCTTCATATTATGGATCCCCTATAGTCTTAGCATAGGGAAATTAGCTACTCATGATTGTCGGACTAACAATTACAATAACCAAATAATTAAGACTAAACATGATGATGAAATTAATAAGAATACGATGGAACGATTATAAAACAAAGAGAAGAAGGATTTTAAGCAGTAATAAGATTAAGAAATAAACTAGATTGATAATACCGAATCCGAGTAGCAAAGTGTAGAGAGTAAAAGTCCAAAGAATGGTGACAAAAAGTGGCAGTGAAATCAACCAAGTGAAGAGATGAGTAACGTAATTACTCCTCTTCAGTCTTATACTAAAATTCACTCTCAAACCTAATCTATGGACTGATTACAAAAGCCCATAAATAATTAGGCGGAGATTAACTAAAACACACGACACCACTCGATCGAGCAAGAATAATCTACTCGATCGAGCAATATCATCACCAAACCACTCGATCGAGTAGATGTGACCCACTCGATCGAGCACCACTAGCATAAACTCCTCGATCGACCCCTCAAACAACTCGATCGATCAATCTTGAGTGTATAAAGCATTCGATCGAAAGCGCTTAACCACTCGATCGAGCTAGATAGGCACGTTAGACCTTGAATTGCTTCCCAAACTCGGCTCATGCGTCTTCCAAGTGTTAGATTTCCAAGCTCCAGCTCCTTATTTTCCATGAATGCATGCAATTGGGACAGTTAAGGCTCGATTTAGCTTCTCTTCAGTCAATTCCTGCAAATTACAATAAACGGACCAAAGTAGAATATTCGGGGGTATTTGTAGCCAGATGCTACATAAAAAGCACAGAAATGCGTGTAAAAATGAGGTGAAAACCTTATATAAAAGACACGCATCAAATCTCCCCAAACCAAACCTTTTCTTGTCCCCAAGCAAATATGAATGCAACTAAAGGATGAACAATGGAACGGGACCAACGCATCAGCTACAAAGCACCCACTAGAACCAATTTAATGCGATAACATGACAAAGTAGCAGTAAAAAGTGCAAACGAGTTAAATTAATGTTTCAAACTTACTGAACCATCGACCTTGCAAGACTCAAAAGGTATCGGACTCTCACGGGTCGCTCGTCACTCAAAAACAGGCACAAGGTGAGTAAATATGTGAAAGATAGAAAGAAGTAAGACACTCACCTAACTCGACCTATAAGAACATGCATGCAGTCAACATGAATAAAGTCTCTACAACCGTACATAAGCATTCCAACCATACTAATGACCAAGACACGTGCCGAGGACTTACATTTGGGTAAGTGAGGTAGTGGGTAAGAAGGGGCTAAAATGAATTTGGATATGTGGGGTTAGTAGCCAGGCTAGCAACATCAGATCCAAATAGTAACTGCATCCCAACTTCGTACTTATGACGTCAAGATGAAACGGTGCAAAATTATGCACTAAACTCACAAACACCAAATACCGTCAACTCCCCATAAAATATAGATAAGGCATGGGAGTGTGAATCATTATGTAATTCTGATTCTTTTTCAAAAATAATCTTCCTGCTTTTTTCTTTTTTTTTTTTTCTTTTCTTTTTTTCGCATTTCTCGTTCTTTTTTTTTTTCTTTTTTTTTTTTTAACAATTCGACGATTTCCTTCTTTCTTTCTTTCCCTTCAATTCCTCCACCATCTTCTGAAATCAGATGAAATAACCATATCGCAATATACATTCCAAGAACTACTCATTACTAGCTCAGCTAGGGTAGGAAGTATTATAGGAAGTAGTTGATAGGACAAAAAGGGCAATTTGGCTATGTGAGGCTCATGGGTAGAATGAAATAAAGGGAACTGCCTCTCCTAACACGTGTCACCATCCACAAACCGAATGCATACAGGTATTAAGAAGACTAGACTCATGCTTATGCAAATTGATGTTACATGTCTTAGAGAGAGCACTACTCACATCCTAAATGAAACCGGTCATGAATGTCACCAGTTTATAAAGCTCTAGCCTCAGAATGTAATGTAGCTTGCCGACATAGTGAATCAAGTCTATTCGTTCAGGTAAGGAAGAAACAAAAACTCGTAGATTATGCACATAATCACGCCAACTAAATGTCAAGAAAATGCAAGGCTCAAATAAGGGTTCAAAGTAGCGTCAACGTTCAAACGTTCCGACTCAAATCAAACATGAATTTTTTTTTTTTTGAATTTTATGATTTTTTGGATTAAAACAAACAACAATGCATGCGGAAATAATAAATATGGAAGCAGAATTGCAAGAAAACATGCAGACATGGATATGGATGCATACCTCCCTAAACCAAACCGTACAATGTCCTCATTGTACTAAAAATAGGGGAAGAAATGCAAACTTGAAAGGAAAAGGAAAAGTGGAGTCGGAAAACTTACAACACGTCGTAAGGAGGGACCTCCCCAAACCGACCATGAACATGGGAGGTCAAAGAAAGTCAAACAGTGGCTCCATCGACGTAAAACAGCAGCTGGAGGTCATAACCATTCGATCGAGTACCTGGAACAACTCGATCGAATGAACCGGTGCATTAGAATAGCTCGATCGAATGAAGAATCACTCGATCGAGTAAACACGGGTTTGGATCTGGTCGATCGAGGACATTTTCACTCGATCGAGTAACGGCGGCATCAGAAAGTGCTCGATCGAACAACAAATCATTCGATCGAGTGCTTTGACCTGCAAAAGACGCATTAAACGCAAGGAAAGTACAAAGGAGGTTTATAAAACAACGTCTAAAGTTCAACGTAAAGCTAAAGAAAAATAAATAGTTCAACAAAAGTACAAATAAAATAGTCCGGGCTGCCTCCCGAAGAGCGCTGGTTTAAGAGTTCCCGCACGACCTTTCTGGCATCAGTTAACTGGCGCGTCGAGCTCGTCGAAGCGCAAGACTTCAACGCGGTTGTCCGCTTCACTCGCCTCGTGGTAATGCTTCACATATTGGCCATTCACCTTGAATCTATGACCCTCTGAATCTTCAAGCTCTACGGATCCAAATTTGGTAACAGCTGTCACCGTATATGGACCGCTCCATCTGGATTTCAGCTTGCCAGGAAATAGTCTCAGCCGGGCATTAAATAGCAGCACCTTCTGCCCCACATGAAACTCCCGAGGTAAGATTCTCTTGTCATGCCATCTCTTCGTCTTTTCCTTGTAAATGCGCGTGCTGTCATAGGCATTAAGCCTAAACTCCTCTAATTCATCTAGCTGCAAAAGACGATTCTGACCACACAATTTAGGATCATAATTAAGCTCACTAATTGCCCACCAGGCCTTACATTCCAGCTCAACAGGTAAGTGACACGATTTCCCATAAACTAACCTATAAGGTGATGCACCAATTGGTGTCTTAAAGGCAGTTCTATAAGCCCATAATGTGTCATCTATCTTAAGACTCCAGTCCTTCCGTGATTTAGAAACTACCTTAGACAAGATCTCTTTCACTCACGATTAGAGACCTCTGCGACCACTAGTTTGGGGACGATACCCCAAACCACGCCGGTGTTGGACACCAACTCTAGACAGTATGGAAGTGAGTTTCTTTTCCTTAAAATGCATCCCTCCATCACTAATGACGACCCTAGGGACACCAAAACGGGGGAATATGATCTTTTTAAACATCTTTATCACGGTCTTACCATCACAATGAGGTGAAGCAATTGCCTCAACCCATTTTGACACATAGTCTACACTACTAAGATGTACCTGTTACCTTTTTGGACGGAACGGTCCTTGAAATCAATGCCCCGGACATCGAAAACCTCAACCTCTAGGATGCCGTTTTGTGGCATCTCATGTCTCTTCGAAATGTTCCCCGATCGTTGGCAAGCATCACAAGTGAAACAAAAGACTTGGCGTCGAAACAAAGAAGGCCAGTAAAAACCAGACTGAAGTACCTTAGCCACGGTGCGCGATGGACCGTGGTGGCCACCATATGAAGAGGAGTGACAGCCTTCCAGGACTATTTTGGTCTCCCACTGCGGAATACACCGTCTGTAGAGACCGTCTGCACATTCCTTAAACAAGTAAGGGTCATCCCGGATATCGCTTAGCGTTATATAGAAAACACTTCTTTTCTTTGATAAGAAAGGTCAGGGCGACTACCACGACAACGAAGTTAGCTATATCTGCATACCAAGGTTCTTGGTTAACAATAGACGACACAACAAAGAAATAAAGTATCGTCAGGAAAAGAATCATCAATGGGTAGAGAATCTTCCCCTTCTTGTCGCATCAGCCGCGACAAGTGATCAGCTACAACGTTCTCAGCTCCTTTCTTATCCTTAATCTGCAAGTCAAACTCCTGAAGAAGGAATATCTATCTCAGTAGCCGTGGTTTAGCCTCCTTCTTAGCAAGGAGATGCCTCAAAGCTGCATGGTCAGTAAAAACAGTGACTTCTGACCCAACTAAATAAGTACGAAACTTCTCTAAGGCATAAACTACAGCTAACAACTCCTTCTCAGTGGTAGTGTACTTCACTTGAGCCTCATCCAGAGTTCGGCTCGCATAGTAAATAACGTTCAAGGCTTTGTCCTTTCTCTGGCCAAGCACCGCTCCTAGTGCATAGTCACTCGCATCGCACATGATCTCAAACGACAAGTCCCAATTGGGAGGCTGTATGATCGGCGCGGAGACTAAGGCCTGCTTTAACCCGTTAAAAGCGAAAAGACAAGCGTCGATAAACACAAAAGGGGCATCCTTAAGCAGCAATTGTGTGAGTGGTTTAGCAATTTTGGAGAAATCCTTGATAAACCGACGGTAAAAACCGGCGTGACCAAGGAAGCTCCTCACCCCCTTAACATTAACAGGAGGTGGTAATTGCTGAATCACTTCCACCTTTGCTTTATCAACTTCTATTCCCCTATCAGAAACCAAGTGCCCTAAGACAACTCCCTCGTTGACCATAAAGTGGCACTTCTCCCGATTCAGCACCGATTGACCTCAATACAAACGTTAACACTTTCTCAAGGTTAGACAGATAAATCGGAAAAATCACTTCCATATACACTAAAGTCATCCAAAAAACTTCCATGATAGACTCAATATACTCGAAAATATCCCATCATACACCTTTGGAAGGTAGCGGGGGCATTGCACAAACCAAAAGGCATTCTCGCGATACGCAAAACGCCCTTAGGACGGGTAAATGTAGTCTTGGCCTGATCGTGCAGGTGGATAGGGATCTGAAAGAACCACGAATACCCGTCTAAATAGCAGCAAAATTTATGAGAAGCTAACCTTTCTACCATTTGATCAATAAAAGGAAGGGGAAAGTGATCTTTCTTAGTGGCGGCATTTAGCTGTCTGTAATCTATGCACATCCGCCAACCAGTCACTACTCGAGTAAGTATTAATTCATTCTTCTCATTCTTAACTACGATTGTCCCTCCTTTCTTCGGGACCACCCTTTGGACTCACCCATTTAGAATTACCGACGAAATAAATAATACCTGCGTCTAGCAGCTTCATTACCTCAGCCATCACGACATCCTGCATCTTCTGGTTCAGCGTGCGCTGACCCTGTCTGCAAGGTTTGTGATCCTCCTCCAGCTCTATCATGTGCATACAAATATCGGGACTAATCCCCGTGATATCGTCCAGTGAATAGCCCATTGCCTTCCTGTTTTTCTTGAGCACAGCTAACAAAGAGGTCAGCTGCTCATCACTAAGCTTGGCACTGACAATGACTGGATATTTCTCTGTATCGTCTAAGAAAGCATATTTAAGATGAGAAGAGAGAGGCTTACGTTCCGGTACCTTTACCTCAATGGAGCAAAGAGTGCTGATCATTTGTTCCACCTACTCTCCGTCATGCTCATCTAAATCATCAACAAGCAAATCCAACGCAGCGTCATCGTCCTCTGGGCTATCTGCACACTCATCAAAAAGCATGAGAGCTTCTAGTGGGTCCTTCATAAAAGAACCCGACCAGAAGTCATAAATAGACTCATCAATAATATCGACCGAATAACAAGTGTCCTCTATCATTGGGTGGGCTAAAGTCTTGGGCAAAAACCGAATGTGATAGCGTCATCCCCTCATCGCAAGAGTCGACGCCCTTGTCGACATCAATAATGAACCCCACTGTACAAAGGAATGGTCTTCCTAAGATAATTTGGGTCCTGTGTCCTCACCTATATCCAAAACAATGAAATCTACTGGGATGTAAAGCTTGCCTATTTTCACAGGCACATCCTCTAAGACACCTAAGGGTCTCCTAACAGATCTATCAGCCATCTGTAGGGTAATGTTGGTCACTTTGAAGTGACTCATCTTCAGTTTCTTGTAGACAGGAAGGGGCATGACACTAACACTGGCACCTAAATCGCAAAGGGCCTTATCAATAACCATATTGCCTATGACACAAGTGATAGAAAAACTGCCCGGGTCTTTCATTTTTGGAGGGGCCTTATTTAACAGCAAGTTACTAGACTCTTCCATAAATGAAATCGTCTCAAATTCACTCAAGTTTCTCTTACGCGTCACGATATCCTTCATAAACTTAGCGTAAGTGGGTACCTGAGTAACAAGTTCGGAAAAAGGGACAGTTACCTGGAGGTTCTTCACGATGTCCACGAACTTACCGTACTGTTGCTCGATCTTTGCGTCCTTTAGACGACTTGGGAAGGGTACCCTGGTAGCGATGAGTGGTCCCGCAACCTTTTCTTTACCCTTATCAATGCGTGTGACACGGTGGCGGTATTAGATAGTGAATTAGGATTTCCGCCACTTGAAGTACTGGATCGAGTACTTTGATCGCTCGATCGACCACGTTCTTCACTCGATCGAGTGATTTCTTCAGCAGAGTTGCTCGATCGAGTAGTACTGTCGCTCAATCGACCAACTTGGAATTCTGCGCTTCTCGATCGACCGCCATTGTCACTCGATCGAATGACTGGATGATTATAACCGCTCGATCGAGTAGATGAGTTGCTCGATCGAGTGGTTACTGCACACGCAGCAAGTATTTCCTGCAAAAACTCGTCTAGATCATCATCCGTCAGTCATCATCACCGTCAAAACCTCGTCTTCTTCATGAGTAAGGTCATTTTGAAAGTTCATTGCCGACGGATCACAAATTGGAAGAAGTTTGGCTTGGTCTGTCGCGAATGTTAACTGCGCGACTTGTTCTTTCAATTCCGATATAACCGTTTCAGATTGCTGTGACATCTTTGACATACTCATCATAATGGATTTTAACTCGGCGATTTCTTCTCTTGCAGAGGGAGAGACCGGTTGTGGTACTGGAGTAGAAGGGGTAGAATCATTCTTGATTTCTTCATACAACTGGGAGAAGGGAACTCCCCTTTGTATTTCTTATATGCAAGGGCGCGCTCTACACTTGCCATGCATTCATAAAGATCGTGCCCTTCCTCGCCACATCTACCACATGGCTCTGTATGCTCTGTAATCGTAGGCATATTGGAAAACAACCTTCAAAGCAACAATAATCTGCAAAACCGATCAAAACCTTGCGAAAAATGAGATCGGCCTCAAGGAATAAATTCCTTGAGACAAAAGACAAACTTAATTAAAGCAACAAAATTGCGCCACCTCCCCAAGAAACGGCGCCAAAATTTGACACGTCTGTCGCGTACCTGTCAAAAATAACCAACTGGCTCTAACTAATATAGCTAGGGAAGTCGGGTCGAATCCACAGAGAGGTAGGAATTTGTCGGCTGAATTTAAGTTCGTCCAACTAACCAATTTGGGGGTTTATAAAATGTGATTTCTAAACTAAGAGGATAAGGAAAAGAGAAATAAAAGGAAGGAGTTTAACAGATAAAGAGAATAGCTAAGACAAACGGTTCACCATAATCATCTGGTCGAGTAATCTAGGTCCCAGGTCAATGCAGTACGGTCTAAGGGGTAGCGAACGTCACCTTTCGGTCCTTAATTCACCATAAAGTGTAAACAGTTTAACTTTCGCCCTCGCTGCAATGCTCTATTGTTCGCTACTAGTCTGCCTTTTCCAACCTTTCGGTCCAGGTCAAGGTCCACTAAGAATAAGGGTCTAACTGCGTCGACTCAATTAGGCAATTACAATTAATTGTAGCATTTAAACAACAAAGACGGCACCAACATTAACCTAGTAAATCGACTACTCTCCCTTCATATTATGGATCCCCTATAGTCTTAGCATAGGGAAATTAGCTACTCATGATTGTCGGACTAACAATTACAATAACCAAATAATTAAGACTAAACATGATGATGAAATTAATAAGAATACGATGGAACGATTATAAAACAAAGAGAAGAAGATTTTAAGCGGTAATAAGATTAAGAAATAAACTAGATTGATAATACCGAATCCGAGTAGCAAAGTGTAGAGAGTAAAAGTCCAAAGAATGGTGACAAAAAGTGGCAGTGAAATCAACCAAGTGAAGAGATGAGTAACGTAATTACTCCTCTTCAGTCTTATACTAAAATTCACTCTCAAACCTAATCTATGGACTGATTACAAAAGCCCATAAATAATTAGGCGGAGATTAACTAAAACACACGACACCACTCGATCGAGCAAGAATAATCTACTCGATCGAGCAATATCATCACCAAACCACTCGATCGAGTAGATGTGACCCACTCGATCGAGCACCACTAGCATAAACTCCTCGATCGACCCCTCAAACAGCTCGATCGATCAATCTTGAGTGTATAAAGCATTCGATCGAGCAGTTAACCACTCGATCGAGCTAGATAGGCACGTTAGACCTTGAATTGCTTCCCAAACTCGGCTCATGCGTCTTCCAAGTGTTAGATTTCCAAGCTCCAGCTCCTTATTTTCCATGAATGCATGCAATTGGGACAGTTAAGGCTCGATTTAGCTTCTCTTCAGTCAATTCCTGCAAATTACAATAAACGGACCAAAGTAGAATATTCGGGGGTATTTGTAGCCAGATGCTACATAAAAAGCACAGAAATGCGTGTAAAAATTAGGTGAAAACCTTATATAAAAGACACGCATCAACTACTATGAGACTTATGTGGATACTATTCTTTGCGGGAAAGACACCATTACGATGGAGCAAGCACAAACAACTTTATTGTCCTTTGATGCGAGGAAGAAAGATAAAGTTGAGGTACAGAGCGACAGTACAGGTACAGGTACAATTGCTCGGGATAGGAGAGGTCGATCGTTTAACATGGATGATGGATCAAAGCATGGCAGGTCTCGATCCAGGAATGCTTCTAGGAATAATTATGCGAAGTGTTTCAAGTGTGGTGACCTTGGTCATATTAAACGGTTTTGTCCAAAGAAATGCGGGAATGAAGAAAACAAGGGAGACACCAACTTGGTTGCCGGTGAAGAAAGTAGTGGTTGCTTCCTTACCGACGGTAGTGACATATTTGCGGTCACGGATGTGAATGACGTGTCTTCCAAGGAAGAATGAATACTAGATTCCAGTTGTGTCAACCACATTTGCACCCGGAAGGATAGTTTTGATGAGCTCCAAGAAGGCATGGTGATGCGTGTATTTTATATAAGGTTTTTACCTCATTTTTACACGCATTTCTGCACTATTTATGTAGCATCTAGCTACAAATACCCTCGAATATTCTACTTTGGTTCGTTTTATGTAATTTGCTCGAATAAACCAAAGAGGAGCTAAATCGAGCCTAATTTGTCCCAATTGCATGCATTTATGGAGAATGAGGAGCCGGCGCTTGGAATCTAACATTTTGGAGACGCGTGAGCTGGTTTCGGAAGCTGCTTTAATGTCTTACGTGCCAAGATAGCTCGATCGAGTGATTTATTACTCGATCGAATGCTTTATATACTCCAAGTTTGCTCGATCGAGTGGTTTATTTCCACTCGATCGAGTAGTTTGTCCTGCTTTAGATTATTTTCCGCCTAATTTCGTATGGGCTTTTGTAATTAGTCCATAGATTAGGTTTAGATGGATTTTTCGTATAAGACTGAAGGAGTAAACAACGTAACTCCTCTCTTCTGCTCTCTCTCATTCACTTTTTCTCTACCCTTGACTACTGTTCTTGGATTTTGTTCTTGCTTTACACTTTGCTACTCGGATTTGGATTTACGATTGGTATTATTATTCTTCTTTCATCTTTTAATCATAATTATTGAATTTGTGTTGCTATCCTTCTCTTATTATTCCATCTCTACCCTAATTCAATCTTCATTAGTATTGTTATCATGTTTAACTCTCTTTATTATCTATATGTTATTGTTGTTAATTCAATGGTGATGAGTAGCTAATTCCCCTCTGCTAAGACTAAAGGGGATCCATAATTATGAAGGGATAGTAATCGATTTATTGGGTTAATGCTGGTATAATCTTTGTTGTTAACTGCTGCAATTATCTGTATCTGTCTAATTGAGTCGACGCGATTAGGCATTTATATCATAGTGAACCTTGACCTGGACCGAAAGGTTGGAAAAGGCGAGACTAGTAGCGAACGATAGGGCATTATAGTTAGGGTGAAAGCTAAGCTATTTATGCTTTAGGGCGAATTGAGACCGAAAGGAGATATTCACTGCTCCTCAGACCGTACCTGCATTGACCTGAGACCTAGATTACTTGACCGAATGATTATGGTGAACCGTCTGTCTTAGCTGTTTTCTCTTCTTGGTTAATTTTTATTCTCTTACTCTTTCTTCTCTATCCTTGTCTTTAGTTTAGATCAAACAATTAAAAACCCCCCAATTTGGTTACCTTGACGGACTTCGACAAAGCTGACAATTTCCCATCTCCCTGTGGATTCGACCCGACTTCCCTAGCTATATTAGTTAGAGCCAGTTGGTATTTTTGATAGGTATACGACTGCCCTATCAAATTTTGGCGCCGTTGCCGGGGAGGTGGCGCAATTCTGTTGCTTTATTTAAGTTTGTCTCTCGTCTCAAGGAATTTATTTCTTGGGACTGATCTCATTTTTGCAATGTTTTTGATAAGTTTTGCAGGTAATTTATTTGCTTTGTAAAGTCTATTTGCCAGAATGCCTAAATTAGCCAGCCATTCAGAGCCTAATGTGGATTCGCTTCCAAAAGGTTTCCTATTACCCATTACTGATCCGGGAAACATTGGAATCCACCCATCTTACATACAGCTGGTAGAGAGAAATATCTTTAGGGGGGTACCGGAAGAAGATCCATGCAGGCATATAGAGTTGTTTACAGAGTACTGCTCTACCATTCCTCTTTCTGCTGGGGTGACACAGGACAAAGTTAAGGGATCTCTTTTTAGTTTTTCTTTAGCTGATGATGCCTGGGAATGGTTGAGAGATCTTGATAGGGAGGCAGCCGGTGTAACCGACAGGAGTTCCCTTGCTTTGGCCTTTTACAGGCGATATTTCCCACCACAGCGTAACAATACCTTGAGAGCTCAGATTAGTTCTTTTGAGCAGCTACCTACTGAAGATTTGAATGGGGCTTGGACTAGGTTCAAGAAGCTTGTCCGCTCTGTGCCCCATCACGGATTAAAACGTTGGTTCCTTTGTACTCAGTTTTATAACGGACTATATCGGAGCTAGAGAGCTATTCTTAACAGTGTAGCTAAGGGGAGATTCACAAAGAATGTTGAAGATGACCAAGGGTGGCGTCTCATTGAGGAGATGGCTATTCACTCTCTGAATATGGAAATCCCCGAGGTAGTAAGCAAGTTAATGAGTTGGCAGCAGCTGCAGTGGAAGGTCCTAGCAAAAGTCTAGGTAATGTGGAGATTACAGAAGCTTCAGGCGAGAGTGCTCGGGTTTGTTCGATTACTGAGTATGTGGAGCTATGTGGTAGATGTGGTATGGAAGAGCATGGCCCTATTGGATGCCTGGCAAGTACAGAGCGTGTCCTTGCTTATCAGAAATACAAGCAAGGAGTTCCTTTTTCTCAACTGTATGAAGAAATAAAGAATGGTCCTACTCTTTCTACGCCAGCGCCGCAGCCGGTTTCTCCTCCTGCAAATCAGGAAATTGCCGAAATGAAATCCTTTATGTTGAGCATAACACAACAGTTTGATGAGAAGTGCAATAGGAAAGAAACTGTCATAGCGGAATTGAGAGAACAAGTCGCGCAGTTAACACTCGTGAAAGATCAAGCCAAGCTTCTACCGATATGCAATCCAGCCAATGCAACGAATCTCCAAGTTGGCCTTACCTATGAAGGGCCAAAAGTACCAGAAGACGGGGTTTTGATAGCTGAAGATACCCCAGAGGATGATATAGATGAGTTTCTGGACGAAATTGTTGCTGCGTGTGGTCCAGACACTCGATCGAGTGATAATTATGGTCGATCAAAAAGTGCTCAGATTGAAGATGGTCGATCGAGTGATATTCTTACTCGATCGAGTAAGTTTGCTGAAGAAATCACTCGATCGAGTGATAAAAATGCTCGATCGAGTAAGGCAGAAAAATGGAGTGGTCGATCGAGTGAGGAAAGTGGTCGATCAAGTATTTTTCAACATGAAATCACTCGATCGAGTGATAAAAGTACTCGATCGAGTACCAGAAGCGGCGGGGATCCTATTTTATTATCTAATTCCGCTACCGTGTCATCTCCCCTGCTGTGGAGACGTCACACATTGATAAAGGTAAAGAGAAAGTTGCGGGTCCACTCATTGCTACCAAAGTGCCCTTCCCAGGTCGTCTGAAGGACGCAAAGATCGAGCGACAGTACGGTAAGTTTGTGGAGGTTGTGAAGAACCTCCAGGTAACTTTCCCTTTTACCGAACTTGTTACTCAGGTACCTACTTACGCTAAGTTTATGAAAGATATCGTGACGCGTAAGAGAGATTAAAGTGAATTTGAGACGGTTTCATTTATGGAAGAGTCTAGTAATTTGCTTTTAAATAAGGCTCCACCTAAAATGAAAGACCCGGGCAGCTTTTCTATTACCTGTATTATAGGCAATGTGGTTATTGATAAGGCTCTTTGTGACTTAGGAGCCAGCGTCAGTGTCATGCCCCTATCTGTCTGCAAGAAACTGAACATGAGTCATCTTAAAGTGACTAACATTACCCTAAAGATGGCTGATAGATCTGTTAGGAAGCCTTTAGGTGTCTTAGAGGACGTGCCTGTGAAAATAGGCAAGCTCTTTATCCTAGTGGATTTCATTGTTTTAGATATAGCTGAGGACACCCGGACCCCAATTATCTTAGGAAGACCATTCCTTTGTACAGATGGGGCCGTTATTGATGTCAGACAAGGGCGTTTGACTTTTGCAGTAGGGGATGACGCGATCACTTTCAGTCTGCCTAGTACTTTGGCTCGACCAATGATAGAGGATACTTGTTATTCGGTTGATATTATTGACGAGTCTATTTACGATTTCTTGTCGGGTTCTTTTATGAAGGACCCACTAGAAGCTCTTATGCTTTTTGATGAGTGTGCAGATAGCCCAGATGACGATGACGCTGTGTTGGATTTGCTTGTTGATGATTTAGATGAGCCTGAACTCACCGAAGCTGAGGGAGAGCAAGTGGAACAGATGATTAGCACTCTTTGCTCCATTGAGGTAAAGGTACCGGAACGTAAGCCTCTCCCTTCTCATCTAAAAGATGTTTTCTTAGACGATACCGAGCAATATCCAGTCATTGTTAGTGCTAAGCTTGATAATGATCAGCTAACCTCTTTATTAGCTGTACTTAAGAAAAACAGGAAAGCACTGGGTTATTCACTGGACTATATCAAGGGGATTAGTCCCGATATTTGTATGAACAGGATGGAGCTGGAGGAAGATCACAAACCTTGCAGACAGGGTCAGCGCAGACTCAACCCGAGAAGATGCGGGATGTTGTGATGGCCGAGGTAATGAAGCTGCTTGACGCAGGTATTATTTATTCTGTTGGTCACTCTAAATGGGTGAGTCCAGTACAGGTGGTCCCGAACAAAAGGAGGGACAACTGTAGTTAAGAAAGATAAGAATGATTTAATACCTACTCGAGTAGTGACTGGTTGGCGGATGTGTATAGATTACAGACAGCTTAACGCCGCCACTAAGAAAGATCACTTTCCCCTTCCTTTTATTGATCAAATGGTAGAAAGGTTAGCTTCTCATAAATTTTTCTGCTATTTAGACGGGTATTCAGGGTTCTTTCGGATCCCCATTCACCCCAGCATTTATCAAGCTAAGACTACATTTACTTGTCCTCAGGGCGTGTTTGCTTATCGCAGGATGCCCTTTGGTTTATGTAATGCCCCTGCCACCTTTCAAAGGTGTATGATGGGGATATTTTCAGAGTATATTGAGTCTATTATGGAAGTTTTCATGGATGACTTCAGTGTTTATGGAAGTGATTTATCTAACTGTCTGTCTAACCTTGATAAAGTGTTGCAGCGCTGCATTGAGGTTAATCTTGTGCTTAACTGGGAGAAGTGCCATTTCATGGTCAACGAGGGAGTTGTTTTAGGGCACTTAGTTTCTGATAGGGGAATAGAGGTTGATAAAGCAAAGGTGGAAGTGATTCAGCAATTACCACCTCCTGTTAATATTAAGGGGGTGAGGAGTTTCCTTGGCCACGCCGGCTTTTATCGCCGGTTTATCAAGGATTTCTCAAAAATTGCTAAACCACTTACACAACTGCTACTTAAGGACGCCCCTTTTGTGTTTACTGATGAGTGTCTTTCTGCTTTTCACAGGTTAAAGCAGGCTTTAGTCTCCGCGCCGATCATACAGCCTCCCGACTGGGACTTGCCGTTTGAGATAATGTGTGATGCCAGTGACTATGCATGATACCTGTCGAAGTGAGTATCAAAAATAATATTTATAAATTCCAAACTACTACTAGCAAGTGGTAGTAAGGGTCGATCCGCAGGGAGGTAGGGAGATAATAGTTGTTTCTAATTTTAGTCTAAGGGTAACAATGAGGGGGATTTTGATATGAATTAATTCTAAAACCAATAACATAAATTAAATAAATAAATAAAAGTTGCAAAAGATGTAAACAATGATAAAAGAAAAGCTAAGACGGTCGGTTCACTATAGCTGCGATAGCACATAATCCTAGGTAACTTCGAAATACGGTCGCGAAGGATGGGGAAAACAAGTCCTCTCGGTCCATGTTAAATAGTAGCTACCTCTCGGCCTATGCTACTAATCCCTAAGTCTCATTAATACCAACTCTCGTTCTTGATTAATGATTCCTAATGCAAACTAAATCACGATATCTCTCGATCTTAGCAATTTAGTCGTTTTAATTCGTTAATTATTGCCCATTCCTATCTCTCGATCTACGGGATGGTCAAGTTTGAGCATCTATCAAGTCTCCTCTCGGTCTCATTGAATGATAAAGCACTTAAAGAAACAAACAAAGCAAAACCAGACGCGTAACCAGTCGATCGACCATGGGTACCGGTCGATCGACCATACCGTGAATCGAAATCGCCTATAATTTATGCCATCTACGCTATAGCTCCCCTACATCTTAGCGGGGTTGATTTAGCTACTCATACTCATGATAAAAACAGCAATAATATTGTCAAACAAAGCTAACGAATTCATATTTAAATTAACTAAGCAAATGAATAACATAAAACAATAATATGGCTTTGGGAAATCTAAACTAACAATTCTAACTACGGAGGAATTAAAGCAATAAACTGAACAGAAGAAACCGAAGAATACCGTAAGGAGGATTGAATAGGAAAAACCAAACTAAGTGCGGAAAGTAAACTTTATTGACGGAGAATTAAACTAAAACAATCTTTTAAGAAGAACCCTAATTAATTCCTAAAATTCGATGATCATAAACTGATGCCTCTGGTTACGTTATATAGAAATATTTGATGTGACCATAATTAGCGCATATTTAGCCCCCGAATTAGCCTTGTTCCCATGCTTTTTAGTGCATATTTGGGTCATTTCTTATCTTTAGTTCTTTGTTTTGCATATTCTTTGAGATTTTGATCCCTTGGTAGGAAAGGAGTAAGAATCTTGCATTTTCATGGCAAAACGAGACTAAATTGATCGAATTCAATGACCAAGCATCAAGAAGAGACAAGATTAGAAGGCCTTTGTACATATTATAGTAGAAGAGCAATGTTGAGAAAGGATCCTTGAGTCCCCAAGGAAATCCCCAAGGAATTTATGAAGAAAAGGGAAGAAAAGAAGAAGATATGTTGCTGAGTGACAATCCGAGCGGATTGTCACCAATCCGTCCGTCCCAAAAAGAAGACAATCCGAGCGGCTTTGCCCTATTCCGCTCGGATTCCACCTCCACAATCCGCCCGGATTCCCTTGAATCCGCTCGGATTCCAACGCCAGAATCCGCCCGTCCCGACCTTATTCCGCCCGGGATTCGGCTCCAAAGACGAATTGTCTTCTCCAAGCTACGAAGAAAGAAGCCCTTCTCTCGAAAAATACCGGCTCCTCCTTGCTCAATCTAAAAAGTGTAATTACTAGTTTAGCCCTTAGTTAACCCTAATGCATCCTCCCTAATTTCCACTATAAATACCCCATTAGTCTAATTAGAGGAGCATGTTCTTCTTATCAATAATTAGTGTAGTTAATATCAATCAAATCTCTCTTTAATATTGTAATCAAGTATTAATCAAGTTTTAATCCAAGTTTTAGTTCTTTAATCTCTCTTTTGTTCATCCTTTATTTTGGGTAATTGAATATTATTTGGGTTATTGTTGGGAGATTGACAACCTCTCAGTCAAGCATTCAAGAACTTCTTTTATCTTTGCTTTATTATTGGAATCATTAGTAGGTATAATCTCTTAATCCCTTTTTAATTATTGTTAATTACTTTCATTTATTCATCATGTTTCATATTGTTGGTATGATTGACAACCTTGCTAGCATGATCAACATGATAATGAGTGAGTAGTCTTTTAGCTAGGGTTAATGGGTGATTAGGGGAAACCAACATGGGGAATGATTCATGCTTAAATTAATATGCTTTCATGTTTTATTCGCTTGCTTGTTTTGATCTCAACTCATGCACATGTTATATTTGATGAAATGCTAAGCCTATGAATCCTTGCATTTACTATCATCTTCTATCTTTTCAATGAGACTTGTAAGACATAACCCAACTCGAGTCTCATTAGACCATGCATGTTGTTGAGTAGGGAAGATTAAGTCGACTTGTAGGTGTTGTACAATCTAATCGATTCGGCTCCGGGACCCAAACTTTCCTAGGATTGTAAGATATAACCCAACTCAATCCATCACAACAATAATTGTTTGCTTATAAATTGAGAACATGTTTGTATGATCATATCCCATGATTCCCCTATGATCCCATGACACCCTAGTGCCTTTAATCAATTGTTTACACCCCTTTAATTCATCTTGCTTGTTTATTTTCATTGTTATTTTAGTTTAGTGACCTTCTACATCAACCCCATTTGTGACACCCCTTAGACACCACTAGTTGCAATAGAAATCTCATTTCAATACCCGTCCCTTGGGATCCGACCTTTACTTGCCTCTTTACTAATTGTAGAGTTGTTTGTGAAGCTATAAATTGTGTTTTGATTCGACCGTGACCCAACGACCACATCTTAATTTGTGAACACTAAGCGGACTCGCATCAAAAATGGCGCCGTTGCCGGGGACGGTGTTTACTTGATTTAGATTTCTTTTTATTGTTATTAGTTGTGTCTTTCTTCGCCTTGGGGAAGTAAAACTCCTCAAGGTTTGTTCTAATTGTTTTCGAGTTGTTTGATATTTTGCATGTCTAGAAGGTTACAAGGTGATTTGTTACCTTTTGACCGTGAAATCGAAAGAACCTTGACGAACAATAGGAGACTTGTTAGGAGGAATTTAAGAGGTATTAGTGAAGTTGTTCAACCCACTAGTGAGTTTGTCAATCCTTTCGCAATAGAAGGAGAAGAGAACCCATTACACAATACCCCACAAAATCCACCTACAATGCCAAAATTCTCGTCACACTCCATACCCACCGAGGAGAATCTACCAAATGGTACTCCTACACTGCAACATCTAACCGGAAATTTTATTTCCAAGTCCGCCTTCATCCAATTAGTTGAGAGGAGCCAATTTGGGGGGATACCTAGTGAGGACCCTCATTCTCATATGGAAACCTTTTGCGACTATTGTGATGCAATCTCTCAAACGGGCGTGACTCAAGACCAAATTAGATGGGTCTTATTTCCTTTTTCCTTAATCGGCACCGCAAAGCAATGGTTGAAGGGCCTTGATAAGGCCACCCTTGGAATAGATTCTTGGAAGAAGTTGGCTCTAGCTTTCTACAAAAAATTCTACCCACCGGAAAAGACTAACATTCTAAGAGCTCAAATTACGGGTTTTAAGCAAAGGGATGAAGAATATTTGTATGAAGCTTGGGAGCGGTTTAAGGGAATTTGTCGCTCATGTCCTCACCATGGACTTAGCGAATGGTTTTTGGTACAACAATTTTGGAATGGTTTATATGAAGATTCTAGGAACATTCTCAATATGGGATCAAATGGAATGTTCACCGAAGTTGATGACAATCAAACATGGAACAAGATTGAGGAAATGGCGGTCCATAACTCACAATATAGTAGACCTCGTAAGGCTACTAGAGGAGGAAAGCATGAAGTGGACTCCGTTACTCAATTGGGTGCTCAACTTAGTGCTCACATTGACACAATCAACTTGAAGTTTGAACAAGCCATGGCTAGACTTGAGGAAAACTCAAAATCATCAAAGCATCATGTTAATGCCATGACGGCATCCTCATCAATCCCAAGTGGGATATGTGAGAATTGTGGAACTTTGGGACATGACCAAGGTGAATGTAGGGGAACAAATGAACAAGTGAATGCTTTCCAAGCATACAAGAGTGGTACCCCTTATTCCAACTTTTACAATGAAAACACCAAATTCCATCCAAATCTCTCATACAAAAGCCAAAATGTTCAAAACTCTCAAACAACATACACTCCACCACCCATGAGAAACCAAAATCAAAGACCCTTTTACAATCAAAACCAAGGTTACCAAAATCAAAATCCATACAATCACCAAAATGACCAAGGCTTTGATGTCCAAAAAGCGGTCCTCCAAATGCAAAAGAATCAACAAGAATTTTTCACTCAAATGCAAAAAGATAGCCAAGCAAAGGAAACCACCATCAACAACATTCTAGCTCACACCAAGATGTTGGAAACACAATTGACTCAACTAACATCTTCAAGCTCACAAAGACAAAAGGGGCAATTACCACCTCAAAGTAATCCCCCTAGACATGAAACGGTTAGTGCCATTCACTTGAGAAGTGGTACAAGGTATGAAGCACCAAAGAAGCAAGTTGAGGATGAAGTTGTGGAAGCTAGTGAAAAGGAAGAAATTGTGCAAAACTCCAAAGATGGAGAATCACAAAAGAAGAAAGTTCAAAGAAAAATGAAGACAAGGCCAAGGAGAAGGAGCCCATTGTGATTAGACTCCCTTTTCCAAGTCATCAAGCCAAGCCCAAATTTGATGATCAACTTGGAAAGTTCATGGAAATTGTGAAGAATTTGGAAGTCTCAATTCCTTTCACGGAATTAATCAATCACGTGCCGGCCTATGCGAAATACATGAAAGATATCCTCACAAAGAAGAAGTCGATCCGGAAGCTTGAGACTATCGCCTTCACTAAGGTGAGTAGTGCAATACTTCAAGGGAGTTCACCTCCAAAGTTAAAGGATCCGGGAAGCTTCTCAATACCGTGTACCATTGGCGACACAACGATCAACAAAGCCTTATGTGATCTAGGGGCTAGTGTGAGTGTCATGCCGTACTCGGTGAGTAAAAGGTTGGGGATGGGAGAGCTTAAATGCACCAATATCACACTCCAAATGGCCGATAGATCGACGAAGACACCATTAGGGATATGGGAAGATGTCCCCGTGCGAATTGGGAAGTTTTTCATCCCGGTGGACTTTGTCATTGTTGATATGGAGTAAGATTCCAACATTCCAATCATCCTAGGAAGACCTTTCCTACACACCGCGGGTGCGGTGATTGATGTGAAACATGGTGAGCTCACTCTAGAAGTGGGAGATGAAAGCATAACTTTAATCTTGACAAGACTATGAGAGCTCCTCGTTTGCATGAACCATGTTTCATGATTGATCATTATAGCCGAAAGGATGAAAGAAAGAAATCGGAACTCCAATGGAAGAAGAAAATTGAAGATGCTCCATTCAAAGAGCAAGTGAATTGTGACAAGGAGAGCTTGCAAAGCTCATCAAAATCAATCAAGGAAGAAGAGGATGGCCTCATTGGCCAAGAGAAGAAATTGGGAGAGTCGTCTCCATCTAAGAAAGAGATTTTCAATGAGCAACTTAATGAAGTTTGTGGTCTTTGGGACGACGAATTTGAAGGGATTTTTAATCCCTACATTGGTAATGCCATCGATCAAGACCAACAACAAGGGCCAAGGTCTATTGAAGATCTCTACCATGATAATGAACAAGCCTTCGATTACTTCTTTAAGGTGTTGAGCAACATCAACAACACCTTGGACATGCCCCCTTGACATCTCATCAAGAATGAGAGTTTGGTGGAGTCCTCCCTAAACCACCACTTGTAAATATTTCTAACTCCCTAACTTACATTTCAATTCTTGTATTGCATTTTTGTCATCTTTGGATTTTTATTTACTTTGATCAAAATAATTGTCATGTTTGAGAGAAGTGAGGGAGGGACTAGCAATTTCAATTGATGTGTAGTGCTTTTAGATTAGTGTGGGGATGACAATTGCCTAGGCTATCCATGTCTAGTAGTGCCCCCACAATGAAGAACACAAGACTTGAAGAAAGAATGGAAGAATGGTAAGGGAAATGCATTGTGCACGGATGGAACTGAATCCGTGTACACAGGGGAAGAATCCGAGCGGATTCCACAGAATCCGCCCGCCTTAAAGAATCCGAGCGTATTGCAGAAAAGACGCCCGTCCTAAACTGAGTTGAATTTTGAAAATTTCTTGACTGTGACTGAATCCGGGCGTCCTGAGCAGAAATCCGCCCGTCTTGAAGAATCCGCCCGTCTTGAAAGAAAGACGTCCGTCTTTGCAGTTGAGGAAAACAAGCAAAATTTTCTGGACTGAAATCCGTCCGTCTTTAAGCAAATCCGCCCGTCCTATATCAAGCAAATCCGAGCGTCTTCATCAGAATCCGCCCGTCTTTAGGCGAGTTTTGTAAAGCCCAGAAAGAGCAGAATCCGCACGGATTGGGCAGAATCCGCACGGATTGCCCCTGCAGATTCGAAAATTTCGGTCTCTTTAAAGCCCCTCCCACCTTCATTCATTCATTCATTCATTCATAAACACTACCCACAACATCAAAACCCTCATCCTCTCCATCACAAAAACAAAAACCCTCAACAACATTCACCAAAAACAAATCAAATCATCCTTCCAACAACAAATCAATCACTCCTTCTTCAATAAAAATCAAAACCAAGCACAAAATCTTCAACCTTTGAGTCGATTTTTGATTTCATAAAGGCAAAGCCTTTCACTTTCAAATCGATTTGGGTATACTACAAATTGAAGATTTTTCATTATTTTCTTGGTTAGTTCATCAATGGCAAGGACTAAGGGAGCAACAAAGGCAACAAAGGCACCAAAGGCTAAGGCACTCTCACAAAGGCAAAAGGCTCTTCAAACAAAGAAAGCATTGGCTATGGTGGTAGCAACACCAAACTTGGAAGTGCAACAACAACAACAACCTTCTATGGGAGCAACAACACCTTCTACTCCGGTAATTGATCAACTTTTGCATTATCCGGAGTTAACTTTTATTTCCGATACCCATAGAAATACCTTTGTCAAGTTTGCTATGAAGTCATTAAAATCCACCAAATTTATATGTGAAGATACCTTAGAAAAATTGGGTGTTCTTGAGCAAACTAGAGCCTTTTTCAATGCCATGGGGTTGAAGAAATTGTTTGAAACAAAGGAGTTGACATACCCCTCCCTTACCTTGGAATTTTTAAGTTCTTTGAAAGTCACCAAAGTTGAGAATAGGGAGAATCTCGAGTTTCGTCTAGCTAATGTTAGTAGACGCATTACCTTTAGGGAATTGAGTGAAATTTTGGGTCTTAGTGATGAACCGCGTTATTTCAAGAATTATGGAAAGTATGACCCCGAACCTCTTTGGGAGGCAATCTCCGGGAAGAAATTTGAGGACTTTCATGCGAGTCGTGCTCTTTTGGTCCACCATCCGGGCATAAGAGTATGGCACAAGGTCGTGGGTAACACCATAATTGCTAGGAAAGATACCAACCATTTCACAAAACTTGATTTTATTCTCCTTGAATCGGCTTTGAACATCGGAACAGTACACACCAAGCCTTACAATTCTTTGAGGCTCTTGGTAGATAGATGGCTCAACATTGATTGTGGGAAGAAGGGCACAACCGTTATTGTCAATGGCGGCCTAGTCACTATCCTAGCCAAGCACTTTGATCGTAACTTCAATAAGGATAACAAGTACAAAGCAAAGGAGGGTGGCCATCTTGTTGATATGCATACTATGATACACAAGTTCAAGTGGGTTGCCCATAACCCCCTTGACACTAAGTATGGATGGCTCACTAGTGAAGCTAGATCGTTCACCTTGCCTTCAAAGATTTGTCGTCTAAATGTCCACCGGACCAATTATCTACTTCCCCTTTCTAAAGAGGCCGAGTATATTATTCAACAACAAAAGGGTGATCTTGAAATGCCCTCCTCTTCCATTGTCATACCACCTTACCCATTTGAGTATGAAGAGTTCAAGCCGGAAGGAGTTGAAGCTAGGAAAGACTATGTGACTCTTCTCATGCAAGCAATGCACAAGCAAGCCTTTGAAGATCGGAAGAATGCTTACTTGGCTCAATATCCACCCCTCCTACACTTAGCTAGGCAAGGACTACTTGATCCATCTTGTCCTTTGCCTAATTGGGCGGATAGAGAAGTCCTATTTCCGAGTGCATCTAGGGTCGTTTTGGGTGACAATGAGGTTGTTGGTAATGATGAAGAAGTTGATGACAACATTGATGAAGAAGCAAGTGAAGGAGAAAAGGATGGTGAAGATGATGATGAGGAAGATGAGGAAGAAAGTGAAGAAGAAAATGACAAGGGAAGTGGCAATGTGACCACTTATAATGAGGGAAGTGATGGTGATAGCATGATGGAAGATTAGCAAGCCTTGGAGACTCCTACCCTCTCATGGTTTGTCTATTTCTCTCTTTGTATTTTCATTAATTTTGATCATTGTTGGAGTAGTCCTAGCCCCATTAGAGGACTCACACCTCGGTACCATTGAGGTGTTCTCATTTTATTGTTCCCATTTTTAAAATCCAAAATGACAAATTAGTTTCATGTATAGCATAGTGTGTGCATGAACTACACCCATCCTTGGACATTAGCAATAGTGTCTCACTCGGTTTGGGGAAGTTAATGCATACACAACGGGAGGTAATCTAAATTATCCTCTCCGTCATAACAAAAACCATGCATCATGTAGTGTAGCTTAGTATAGATTGCATTTAGTATAGAAATCATGCATCATCTTTGCATAATTTCCATCATTTTGGCCATTGAGGACAATGCCCATATTAGTGTGGGGATGGGAATTCTAACATTTAACTTTTATTCAAAAAACCCAAAAAAATTGAAAAATCTCAAAAATCATAAAAATTTGAAAATTGAAAACCCAAAAACATGTTTATTTCCTTTTGTAGTCTTGTATATATTGTCTTGTATATATTGTGTTTGTTCTATCCTTGTTCACATTGATTGACTACGCCACATCCGAGACATGAAGATATTGAAGACCGCATGGTATGATCTTTCCAATCTCCTTTTTCCTCTTTATGTTAATGACTATGTGGCTTTATTTTGATTGATGCGGTATAACAATGTGAACTTAGGACTTGCATTTAGTTTATATGTCATATTAGTTGATAGAATCACTTGCATTAGGATGTTTATATTAGTTGCATCATGGCATGTAGTTGCATGTTAGAAATGTTTTGAAAAATGCCTATTTAGGAACTTTGACAAGAGCAACTAAGCCATTACAAATATTTGTTCAACTTAAGACTTTGCCTACTAGAATGGTTGTAAAACACCCTAGATAGTGTCATACTAGTGTCTTTTGACCCATGACCCAAGGCCTAGTCAAGGGTTTGCATGTGAGTCACCTATCCAACCCCGTGATGCGATGTGGACTTGGTTAACTTGTCTAGGTGACCTTGTTTGACCTTGTGGTAAGGCAACCCAAAAATATTTTCTATCAATAAGCTTGAAGTGCTCATTTCAAAGAAATTTTGTCATGTGGAAGTAATGTAATGCCAAGGAAACCTCAAATGTTATGAATTGTTGAAAGTTGAGAAATTTAAGTTGTTTTGATGGAGGCGTACCACTTCGATGTGCTTTGGTGCGGGATCCATTGAATTGGGCCCCCATACGGTTGTGAATTCGGCCGCCCAGAGACAGAGTGACTATCACCCCGAAAAGCTATTGTCTAGAGGTTAACCGGTTGCCTAATAAGCGATTGGCGAAAGCAAAGGACACTAGCCCGGAAGGGACAAACCCCATCTTAAATTTTTGAAATGTGAAAGTAAAATGAGGACAATTTTGAATACTAGTCATATCCACCCGTTGTGAATAAAGATTTGAGCATTTCATTCCCAAAAAGCCTTTTGTCAAGCCACTTGGTCGAGTTTGGGACGATCCATGACCTTTACTTTTGTAGAGAATTCGAGACTTGTCATGTCATATGCTACTAGCATCATAGGGATCATCATTCCACCACCATCCGATCGCTCTTGACGAAAGCATTTGGAAATTGAGGACGAAAGTAGTCTAGTTTAACAACATTTGGAGGTGATTTAGTGCCATCCTCTTAGACTTAGTAATTTGTTGAAATTAGTATTTGTGAAGGATTACATGCTCTTAAATTTGTTCCTCTTTAGTGCCTCCGCCACTTGATGAGGAAGTGGCTATTCTTTTTGTAGATGCATCCATTATGTGATTTTTGTGTGCTTAATGTTTGGATGTGTCGCCATTTTGGCAAGACCCACCTTGCCTTGCAAGAAGGCATCCTACCTCATGGTTGTCTTGTTGTGAGTTGAAGGGGCGGAGTGAGACCCGCTAATTGTCTCATATCGGCTATATTATTAGGATAGGTTAGTATTGGTCCTAGTCTTTGTCACCTCTTTACTCGAAACGAGCAAAGGTTCGGTTTGGGATATTTGATGTGACCATAATTAGCTCATATTTAGCCCCCAAATTAGCCTTGTTCCCATGCTTTTTAGTGCATATTTGGGTCATTTCTTATCTTTAGTTCTTTGTTTTGCATATTCTTTGAGATTTTGATCCCTTGGTAGGAAAGGAGTAAGAATCTTGCATTTTCATGGCAAAACGAGACTAAATTGATCGAATTCAATGACCAAGCATCAAGAAGAGACAAGATTAGAAGGCCTTTGTACATATTATAGTAGAAGAGCAATGTTGAGAAAGGATCCTTGAGTCCCCAAGGAAATCCCCAAGGAATTTATGAAGAAAAGGGAAGAAAAGAAGAAGATATGTTCTTTGAGTGACAATCCGAGCGGATTGTCACCAATCCGTCCGTCCCCAGCGACAATCCGAGCGGCTTTGCCCTATTCCGCTCGGATTCCACCTCCACAATCCGCCCGGATTCCCTTGAATCCGCTCGGATTCCAACGCTGAATCCGCCCGTCCCGACCTTATTCCGCCCGGATTCGGCTCCAAAGACGAATTGTCTTCTCCAAGCTACGAAGAAAGAAGCCCTTCTCTCGAAAAATACCGGCTCCTCCTTGCTCAATCTAAAAAGTGTAATTACTAGTTTAGCCCTTAGTTAACCCTAATGCATCCTCCCTAATTTCCACTATAAATACCCCATTAGTCTAATTAGAGGAGCATGTTCTTCTTATCAATAATTAGTGTAGTTAATATCAATCAAATCTCTCTTTAATATTGTAATTAAGTATTAATCAAGTTTTAATCCAAGTTTTAGTTCTTTAATCTCTCTTTTGTTCATCCTTTATTTTGGGTAATTGAAGATTATTTGGGTTATTGTTGGGAGATTGACAACCTCTCAATCAAGCATTCAAGAACTTTTTTTTATCTTTGCTTTATTATTGGAATCATTAGTAGGTATAATCTCTTAATCCCTTTTTAATTATTGTTAATTACTTTCATTTATTCATCATGTTTCATATTGTTGGTATGATTGACAACCTTGCTAGCATGATCAACATGATAATGAGTGAGTAGTCTCTTAGCTAGGGTTAATGGGTGATTAGGGTAAACCAACATGGGGAATGATTCATGCTTAAATTAATATGCTTTCATGTTTTATTCGCTTGCTTGTTTTGATCTCAACTCATGCACATGTTATATTTGATGAAATGCTAAGCCTATGAATCCTTGCATTTACTATCATCTTCTATCTTTTCAATGAGACTTGTAAGACATAACCCAACTCGAGTCTCATTAGACCATGCATGTTGTTGAGTAGGGAAGATTAAGTCGACTTGTAGGTGTTGTACAATCTAATCGATTCGGCTCCGGGACCCAAACTTTCCTGGGATTGTAAGATATAACCCAACTCAATCCATCACAACAATAATTGCTTGCTTATAAATTGAGAACATGTTTGTATGATCATATCCCATGATTCCCCTATGATCCCATGACACCCTAGTGCCTTTAATCAATTGTTTACACCCCTTTAATTCATCTTGCTTGTTTATTTTCATTGCTATTTTAGTTTAGTGACCTTCTACATCAACCCAATTTGTGACACCCCTTAGACACCACTAGTTGCAATAGAAATCTCATTTCAATACCCGTCCCTTGGGATCCGACCTTTACTTGCCTCTTTACTAATTGTAGAGTTGTTTGTGAAGCTATAAATTGTGTTTTGATTCGACCGTGACCCAATGACCACATCTTAATTTGTGAACACTAAGCGGACTCGCATCAAAAATATTACGTAACTCTTATTCCTAAACCTAATTACAATGGGCTTTGGAATTATCGATCTTTTAACTTGCGCAACAGCTCGTGGGGTGGTCGATCGACCAAGAGTGCTGTACAGAATTTCATTCTGACGATTCCTGCAGCACGCACCGATCTTAAAATAGCTGCCATTTCTTTGTTACTTGGTCAAATCAGGCGTTCTACACGGCGTTGGAAAGCTAAGAGGATAAGATTTCACCTCCAATTTGAATCACTCGATTATCAGCTCTAGAACTCGAGATATGGCCATCTGAAGCAGGCTGCAATATCGTGAAGTGCTTCTTTGCTTGTTAAACTCGTACGCACCCATGCTTTTGCTATCTTTAGGCCTTGAAACGCGCACCAAGCTCATTCCTCGAGTCAATACTTCATGTCAAATCCTATTCTAAACACTCCGGGGCAGATTTGGTCCATTTTCCGCCATATTCTTCACATTCCTACAAAATCACACGAAAAGGAAGAAATACACGAAACAAGGGAAATAGTAGCATAAACTACTTAATTGAGCTCTGAAATGCGTGTGAAATGAGGTGCAAAACATCATATATTAGACACGCATCAAACTTCTCCAAACCAAACCCTTGCTTGTCCCCAAGCAAGAACTAGACTCGATCTTAGAACCTAATGGAACGAGTTCAATCTCAGAGCGAATTGCAACAAGTAAAGCCCAAACCAATTTAATGCACAACTAACAATCAATTAGCATCGTGAATCATGCAAATGAGTTATGGAGTCGTTAAAAACTGCTGAACCGTCAACTATAGAGACTTATCAAATTGGACTCTCACGGGTCGCTTTGAGTCACTCAAATAAGCACAGGTGAATATATGTAAAGATAGAAAGAAGTAATTTTGTAACGACACTCACCTAACTACGACCTATAGGAACATGCCTGCAATCTAATATGAAAATAATCTCTACAACCGTACATATGCATTCCAACCAAACCAGTGACCATGACACATACCAAGGTAAATATGGATATGTGAGGTAATGGGTAAGAAGAGGCAAAAATGAATTTGGATAAGAGGAGTTAAAACCAAGCTAATAACTACATGTCCAAATTATAACAACATCCAACTTCTTGCTCCAGATAAATCATTACAAAACGGTGCTAATGAGTAGCACTAATCTCACAATCTCCACAGAAAGTCAACTCCCCAAATGATAATAATAAAGCATGGGAGCAGAAATCGCCATTTGATAAAGACTTGAATTATGCGATTTTGATTTTTTTCTTTTCTTCCTTCTTTTCATTTTTTTCATTTTTTTCATTTTTTTTTCAATTCTATTTTCTCTTCCTTTCTTTCCTCCTTTCAACATTCCACCAACCTTCTCATACAGAGCAATATAACCAAGATGCAATAAACACATTCCTACAACTACCAATACTAGCTCGGATAGGGTAGGCTAAATAGTGGTATGTAGCTTATGGGACGAAAAGGCAAATTTGGCTATGTGAGGCTTATGGGTAAAATGAGAAAAGGGGACCTCTACCACATGTGTCAACAAACCACAAACCGAATTCATACAGGTATTAAGCAGATTAAGTTCATATTTATGCATATTGATGTAACATGTCTTATAAGGAGTAACTACTCACATCCTAAATAAACTGGTCATAAATGTCACCAGTTATAGGCTCTAAATCTCAGAATATGATGTAGTTTGCCAAAAATCAAAGTCAAGTCTAAAGCTCAGCAAGATATTTAACGAAAACTCGTAGACTATGCATATATGATTCTACTAATAACATGTCAATTAGCAAGGCTTAGGGATAAACAGCTGCAAATGCAATGTCATCATTGAAATACTACCGTTCCGACTCGACCTATATGCTAAATAAACGTGCAATTTTTCGAAATTTTTGAAATTTTTCAATTCAATTTTTTTCTTTTTGTTTTTTCAATTTTTCTATATAAATAGGAAATGAAATAAACAATGCAAACTGAAATACAAAAAACGTGAAACAGAAATGCAATAAAACATGTGAATGCAATGCAAAACCCTTCCCCAAACCAAATCACACAATGTCCCCATTGTGCAAAATCATATAAGAAAATAAGCAAAGGAAATGGGAGTTGCGGAATTATAACTAAAATTGACATAAAAGAAGGACTCGGAAACTCACAAGACTTTAAGCACAGCAAAAAGGAAACCTCCCCAAACCAGCGTGAGCTAGGAGGTTTTAGTAGCCAGCAGTGCTACCAACAAGTACCTGAAAAGACAAAAGTACCGCGCATAATTTCCGAGAAGGCAATTTATGAAACGCAAAATTATGTGCACAATAAGGAAATGGAAGGAAATAGAAATAAATCGGAGAATAAAGTGGAGAAAAGACTCCCTCAACTCCGTAAATCGACCAAACACAGCAGGGGAATGATCGAAAACAGTATGTACAAGAATGACGGACGGTCGATCGACCACCACCTTACCCGGTCGATCGACCAAGATGACGGAAACAAAGCTCCTGAATCTGTAGCACTCGATCGATCGACTAAGATGGCGATCGATCGATCGAAATAATCTTGTAACTTCCTGATTTCTTCGAATTAGCTCAATAAATTGAGCTAACAAGGTCTATAAACCTGCAAATACACATAATAACGCGCCCAAAAATTGCGCAAAACCCAAAGTAACAGTCTAAAGTTTATAAAAATCCTAAGCAAACCAAACTAAGCGAAGTTTCGCGCACACGAAAAACGATAAATAGTCTAAAAGCAATAAATTGTCTTAAAAAGGTCTAAGAAACGAATCAACGGAAACCGCGAAAAATCTCCGACCAAGGCTTCTATCTACATGAAGTAGCTTTCGCAGTGCTCATCTCAGAAGCTGGACTCCACTCTACTCCGACTGGAATACTCAATGGATCATCTCTAGCATCTTCCCAAGCATGACCATCATCTTCTAGCTCCTCACACTCAAGATCCGACTCCGAAATTTTGACTGGCTCCTTCTTCTTGGGCTCCTCATCTGGCTCCTCGTCAGTGCCATAGCTTAGAAATCCCAACCCGCCTCTCTGAACAATGGGCTCCTTCACAGCTGGAGCGATTAGCGGTTCTTTCTTCCCCAAACCGGTTCCTGTAACATCCAAAACAAGAGAATCGTCCTCCAATTTGCTCCCAATCTGGGGCGAAGGTGTCATAACAGGAATAGGCACAGGTACTGAGGTAGGCATATCAGAAAGCACAAAATAAGATTTCTTTTCAGAAATCATATTACAGGTCATGGGCCACATGGGGTCTTTCTTCCTAGGGGACTGGGCAAACATAATAGAGTGCTTCCTTACCTTAAATCTCAAAGTTCTTTCCCCTACATCAATTACTGCACCAGCAGTGTGCAGAAACGGTCTTCCCAAAATAATTGGGGTGTTGACATCTTCAGGAATGTCCAAAACAACAAAGTCAACAGGAAAAAAAACTTTTCAATTTGAACAGGCACATTCTCCAAGACCCCTACTGGTTGAACTGCAGAACGGTCAGCCATTTGTACAGTCATAGCAGTAACAGTGAATCTAGTTAATTTCAACTTCTTATCCAGACTCAAAGGCATAACACTGATACTAGCCCCTAGATCACATAATGCCTTCTCAATTGAGAAGGTACAAATACTACATGGGACAGAAAAACTACCTGGGTCAGACAGTTTATGAGTGGCAGTGTGAGTTAAGTACGAACTAGACTCTTCAGTTAAATGCACTGACTCCACAACATTCAAAGACCTTTTCTTAGCTAGCATCTGTTTCATGAACTTCATATACACAGGTACTTGATTAACTAGCTCTAAGAAAGGAATTTGCACGTTAAGACGACGCACGACATCTTTGAATTTACCGAATGTTACCTCATCTTTGGTTGGCACTAGTCTTTCTGGATAAGGGGCTGTCAGAAGTAGCATTGCCCTCTCCTCTAGGTCTCTCATACCAGCGTCAGTGGACTTAGGCTGAAAATCCACTACTTTGTCTTTGTTGTAGCTTGACCCCTCTTCAGACCGTCTCAAAAATGAACCATTAATCGTTGTCGGGTCATATTTCGGAACTGGGGCTGACCCATCAGCATTCGGGTCTTGCCCCAATATTTTCGGGGCGGTCGTACCCCGAAACAAGTGGCCCCTCAAGTTATCGGGCATTGGAGGACGAAAAGAATCACTTTCAGCAACGATGTCAGTCGATCGACCATGAATGTCAGTCGATCGACTGACCTCTACAGGAACAGAAGATGTGTCTTTGCGCGGACTGGTCGATCGACTGGGTATGTCAGTTGATCGATTGACATACCTGCTGATCGTCTTTTTCTTTCCTTTGCTCGTTCCTTTTTCAGCAGCTTTCCGGGTCCATCGAGAGCAGACCCGCTCCTCAGCGTTATTGCATGTACGGTCTCAATACGCTGATTCAGAGAATGAAATTGACTCGGTATCTCAGCTGCATTCTTGTCTAATGTAGCAATTTGAGATTTCAGCTCCATGATTGAGACCTCATTTGCCGCATTACTTTTCTGTACCTCTACCATAAGCAGCTGCACTAGACATATCAACTCTGCAACTTCATTATTTGACTCTTGCTGTGATGGAGTGGATGGTGGTGGGGCTTCATAAGGAGGCACATATGGTTGATGCGTTGAAGTAGGAGCGTAATTATACGAATTGTCAAGCTGAAGTTGATGAAAAGCAAACATCTTCTCCTTAGGGTGCCTGCATGCCTCAGATGTGTGTCCCCTTCCGCCACATCTCCCACAAAACGGCACCTGCTGCTCTTGAGAATGGAACATGGGTGAACCCTTCTGAAGTACTGTAGATAGGACCTGTAAGACCTAACAAAACAACACTAGAGGAAATGGTAAGAACTGCCTCAAGGTACTCAGTCTTCCCTTGAGGCGAAACACAGACTAAAATAAAAAACAACTAAACTAGCGCTGCCTCCCCGGCAACGGCGCCAAAATTTGATACCTGTCGAAGTGAGTATCAAAAATAATATTTATAAATTCCAAACTACTACTAGCAAGCGGTAGTAAGGGTCGATCCGCAGGGAGGTAGGGAGATAATAGTTGTTTCTAATTTTAGTCTAAGGGTAACAATGAGGGGGATTTTGATATTAATTAATTCTAAAACCAATAACATAAATTAAATAAATAAATAAAAATTGCAAAAGATGTAAACAATGATAAAAGAAAAGCTAAGACGGTCGGTTCACTATAGCTGCGATGGCACATAATCCTAGGTAACTTCGAAATACGGTCGCGAAGGATGGGGAAAACAAGTCCTCTCGGTCCATGTTAAATAGTAGCTACCTCTCGGCCTATGCTACTAATCCCTAAGTCTCATTAATACCAACTCTCGTTCTTGATTAATGATTCCTAATGCAAACTAAATCACGATATCTCTCGATCTTAGCAATTTAGTCATTTTAATTCGTTAATTATTGCCCATTCCCATCTCCCGATCTACGGGACGGTCAAGTTTGAGCATCTATCAAGTCTCCTCTCGGTCTCATTGAAAGATAAAGCACTTAACGAAACAAACAAAGCAAAACCAGACGCGTAACCAGTCGATCGACCATGGGTACCGGTCGATCGACCATACCGTGAATCGAAATCGCCTATAATTTATGCCATCTACGCTATAGCTCCCCTACATCTTAGCGGGGTTGATTTAGCTACTCATACTCATGATAAAAACAACAATAATATTGTCAAACAAAGCTAACGAATTCATATTTAAATTAACTAAGCAAATGAATAACATAAAACAATAATATGGCTTTGGGAAATCTAAACTAACAATTCTAACTACGGAGGACTTAAAGCAATAAACTGAACAGAAGAAACTGAAGAATACCGTAAGGAGGATTGAATAGGAAAAACCAAAACCAAGTGCGGAAAGTAAACTTTATTGACGGAGAATTAAACTAAAACAATCTTTTAAGAAGAACCCTAATTAATTCCTAAAATTCGATGATCATAAACTGATGCCTCTGGTTACGTTATATAGAAAATATTACGTAACTCTTATTCCTAAACCTAATTACAATGGGCTTTGGAATTATCGATCTTTTAACTTGCACAAGAGCTCGTGGGGTGGTCGATCGACCACTTGGACCAGTCGATCGACCAAGAGTGCTGTACAGAATTGCTTTCTGACGATTCCTGCAGCGCGCACCGATCTTAAAACAGCTGCCATTTCTTCGTTACTTGGTCAAATCAGGCGTTCTACACGGCGTTGGAAAGCTAAGAGGATACGATTTCACCTTCAATTGGAATCACTCGATTATCAGCTTAGAACTCGAGATATGGCCATCTGAAGCAGGCTGCAATATCGTGAAGTGCTTCTTTGCTTGTTAAACTCGTACGCACCCATGCTTTTGCTATCTTTAGGCCTTGAAACGCGCACCAAGCTCATTCCTCGAGTCAATACTTCATGTCAAATCCTATTCTAAACACTCCGGGGCGGATTTGGTTCATTTTCCGCCATATTCTTCACATTCCTACAAAATCACACGAAAAGGAAGAAATACACGAAACAAGGGAAATAGTAGCATAAACTACTTAATTGAGCTCTGAAATACGTGTGAAATGAGGTGCAAAACATCATATATTAGACACGCATCAATGCACTAGGAGCGGTGCTAGGCCAAAGGAAAGACAAAGCTTTGAATGCAATTTGCTATGCGAGCCGAACTCTGGATGAGGCTCAAGTGAAGTACACTACCACTGAGAAAGAGCTGCTAGCTGTGGTTTATGCCTTAGAGAAGTTTCGTTCTTATTTAGTTGGGTCAGAAGTTACTGTTTTTACTGACCATGTAGCTTTGAGGCATCTTCTTGCTAAGAAGGAGGCTAAACCACGGCTATTGAGATGGATACTCCTTCTTCAGGAGTTTGATTTGCAGATCAAGGATAAGAAAGGAGCTGAGAACGTTGTAGCTGATCACTTGTCGCGACTGATTCGACAAGAAGGGGAAGATTCTCTACCTATTGATGACTCTTTCCCTGACGATACTTTAATTGCTGTTATATCGTCTATTGTTAACCAAGAGCCTTGGTATGCAGATATAGCTAAATTTTTTGTCAGTGGCAAGCTGCCGCCTGACCTTTCTCATCAGCAGAGGAAGCGTTTTCTGTATAACGCTAAGCAGTACTTCTGGGATGATCCTTATTTGTTTAAGGAATGTGCAGACGGTCTCTACAGATGGTGTATTCCGCAGTGAGAGGCCAAAGTAGTCCTGGAAGGCTGTCACTCCTCTTCCTATGGTGGTCACCACGGTCCATCGCGCACCGTGGCTAAGGTACTTCAGTCTGGTTTTTACTGGCCTTCTTTGTTTGCTGATGCGAAGTCTTTTGTTTCAGCTTGTGATGCTTGACAACGATCGGGGAACATTTCAAAGAGACATGAGATGCCACAAAATGGCATCTTAGAGGTTGAGGTTTTCGATGTCTGGGGCATTGATTTCCAAGGACCGTTCCCGTCTAGTAAAGGTAACAGGTATATCTTAGTGGCTGTAGATTATGTGTCGAAATGGGTTGAGGCAATTGCCTCTCCCCATTGTGATGCCAAGACCGTGATAAAAATGTTCAAAAAGGTCATATTTCCCCGATTTGGTGTCCCTAAGGTCGTCATTAGTGATGGGGGAATGCACTTTAAGGAAAAGAAACTAACTTCTATCCTGTCTAAAGTTGGTGTCCAACACCGGCGTGGTTTGGGGTATCTTCCCCAAACCAGTGGTCAGGTTGAGGTCTCTAATCGCGAGTTGAAAGAGATCTTGTCTAAGGTAGTTTCTAAATCACGGAAGGACTGGAGTCCTAAGTTAGAGGACACATTATGGGCCTCTGAATCGCTTTAAGACACCAATTGGTGCATCACCTTATAGGTTAGTTTATGGGAAATCATGTCACTTACCGGTTGAATTGGAATGTAAGGCTTGGTGGGCAATTCGTGAGCTTAACTTTGATCCTAAGTTGTGTGGTCAGAATCGTCTTTTGCAGCTAGATGAGTTGGAAGAATTTAGGCTTAATGCCTATGATAGCTCGCGCATTTATAAAGAAAAGACGAAGAGATGGCATGACAAGAGAATTCTACCTCGGGAGTTTCATGTTGGGCAAAAGGTGCTACTGTTTAATGCCCGATTGAGATTATTTCCTGGCAAGCTGAAGTCCAGGTGGAGTGGTCCTTATACGGTGACAGCCGTTACCAAATTTGGATCCGTGGAGCTCGAAGACTCTGAAGGTAGTAGGTTCAAAGTGAATGGGCAATATGTGAAGCACTATCACGAGGCAAATGAAGCAGACAATCGTGTTGAAGTCTTGTACTTCGACGAGCTTGACGCGCCAGTTAATTGATGCCAGAAAGGTCGTGCGGGACCTCTTAAACCAGCGCTCTCCGGGAGGCAGCCCGGACTGTTTTATTGTACTTTTGTTGAACATTTTATTTTTCTTTAGCTTTTTGTTGAACTTTAGACGCTGTTTTACGAACTTTTTATGCTCTCCTTGCTTTTAATGCGTATTTTGCAGGTCCAGTCACTCGATCGAGTAGTTTTTCTACTCGATCAAGCACTTTTGGGGAATTATTCACTCGATCGAGTGATATATATGCTCGATCGACCAAATGCAAAATCACGTTTACTCGATCGAGTAGTTTTCTACTCGATCGAGTCCTTCCAGCTACCAGTTTACTCGATCGAGCAATTCTAAGCTACTCGATCGAGTGGTTTCGTCTTCCAGTTGCTATTTGACGTCTATGGAGCTACTGCTTGACTTTCTTTGACCTCCCATGTTCATGGTCGGTTTGGGGAGGTCCCTCTTTACGACGTTTTGTAAGTTTTCCGACTCCACTTCTCTTTTTCTCTTCAGTTTGCATTTCTTTCCCTATTTTTGGTACAATGAGGGCATTGTACGGTTTGGTTTGGGGAGGTATGCATCCATATCTGTGTCTGCATGTTTTCTCAAATTTTTGCTTGTGCGTTTATTTATTTCGCATGCATTGTTGCTTTTAATTCAAAAAAATCATAAAATTCAAAAAAAAATTCATGTTTAATTCGAGTCAGAACGTTTGAACATTGACGCTACATTGAATCCTATCCTTATTTGAGCCTTGCATTGTCTTGACATTTAGTTAGTATGATTATGTGCATGATCTACGAGTTTTTGTTTCTCTCTTATCTGAACGAATAGACTTGATTCATATATCGGCAAGCTACATTACATTCTGAGGTTAGAGCTTTATAAACTGGTGACATTCATGACCGGTTTCATTTAGGATGTGAGTAGTACTCTCTTTAAGGCATGTAACATCAATTTGCATAAGCATGAGTCTAGTCTTCTTAATACCTGTATGCATTCGGTCTGTGGATGGTGACACATGTTAGGAGAGGCAGTCCCCTTTTATTTCATTCTACCCATGAGCCCCATATAGCCAAATTGCCTTTTTGTCCTATTAGCTACTTTATATAATACTTCCTACCTTAGCCGAGCTAGTGACGAGTAGTTGTTGGAATGCTCTATTGCAATATGGTTATTTTATCTGATTTCAGAAGATGGTGGAAGAATTGAAGGGAATGAAAGGAAAAATGATGAATGAAAAAATGAAATGAAAAAAAAAGAAAAAAAAAAAGAAAAAAAAAAGTAAAGAAGAAAAAGAAAGAAAGGCCATGTGAATAAGAAACGAGAAATCGTATGGATGATTTTCACTCCCATGTTTTATCTATATCTTATGGGGTTGACGAGTTTTTGGTGTTTCGTGAGTTTAGTGCATGAATTTGCACAGTTTCATCTTGTTATTTTGTGTATGAAGTTGGGATGCAGTTCAAATTTGAATTCGTTGTTGCTAGCCTGGCTATTAACTCCACATATCCAAATTCATCTTAGCCCCTTTCTACCCATTACCTCACTAACCCAAATGTAAGTCCTCGGCATGTCTCTTGGTCATTAGTATGGTTGGAATGCATATGTACGGTTGTAGAGACTTTATTCATGTTAACTGCATGCATGTTCTTATTGGTCGAGTTAGGTGAGTGTCTTTACTTCTTTCTATCTTCCACATATATACTCACCTTGTTCCTAGTTTTGAGTGATGAGTGACCCGTGAGAGTCCGATATCTTTTGAGTCTTGCAAGGTCGACGGTTCAGTAAGTTTGAGATATTGATTTAATTCGTTTGCACTTCTCTTTTGCCGCTTTGTCAAGTTGTTGCATTAAACTGGTTTTAGTGGGTGATTTGTAGCTGATGCGTTGGTCCCGTTCCACTGTTTATTCTTAGTTTCATTCATATTTTGCTTGGGGACAAGCAAAGGTTTGGTTTGGGGAGATTTGATGCGTGTATTTTATATAAGATTTTTACCTCATTTTTACACGCATTTCTGCACTATTTATGTAGCATCTAGTTACAAATACCCCCGAATTTTCTACTTTGGTTCGTTTTATGTAATTTGTAGGAATAAACCAAAGAGGAGCTAAATCGAGCCTAATTCGTCCCAATTGCATGCATTTATGGAGAATGAGGAGCCGGCGCTTGGAATCTAACATTTTGGAGACGCGTGAGCTGGTTTCCGAAGGTGCTTTAATGTCTTACGTGCCAAGATAGCTCGATTGAGTGATTTATTACTCGATCGAATGCTTTATATACTCCAAGTTTGCTCGATCGAGTGGTTTATTTCCACTCGATCGAGTAGTTTGTCCTGCTTTAGATTATTTTCCGCCTAATTGCGTATGGGCTTTTGTAATTAGTCCATAGATTAGGTTTAGATGGATTTTTCGCATAAGACTGAAGGAGTAAACAACGTAACTCCTCTCTTCTGCTCTCTCTCATTCACTTTTACTCTACCCTTGACTACTGTTCTTGGATTTTGTTCTTGCTTTACACTTTGCTACTCGGATTGGGGTTTACGATTGGTATTATTATTCTTCTTTCATCTTTTAATCATAATTATTGCATTTGTGTTGCTATCCTTCTCTTATTATTCCATCTCTACCCTAATTCAATCTTTATTAGTATTGTTATCATGTTTAACTCTCTTTATTATCTATATGTTATTGTTGTTAATTCAATGGTGATGAGTAGCTAATTCCCCTCTGCTAAGACTAAAGGGGATCCATAATTATGAAGGGATAGTAATCGATTTATTGGGTTAATGTTGGTATAATCTTTGTTGTTAACTGCTGCAATTATCTGTATCTGTCTAATTGAGTCGACGCGATTAGGCATTTATATCATAGTGAACCTTGACCTGGACCGAAAGGTTGGAAAAGGCGAGACTAGTAGCGAACGATAGAGCATTATAGTTAGGGCGAAAGCTAAGCTATTTATGCTTTAGGGCGAATTAAGACCGAAAGGAGATATTCACTGCTCCTCGGACCGTACCTGCATTGACCTGAGACCTAGATTACTTGACCGAATGATTATGGTGAACCGTCTGTCTTAGCTATTTTCTCTTCTTGGTTAATTTTTATTCTCTTACTCTTTCTTCTCTATCCTTGTCTTTAGTTTAGATCAAACAATTAAAAACCCCCCAATTTGGTTACCTTGACGGACTTCGACAAAGCTGACAATTTCCCATCTCCATGTGGATTCGACCCGACTTCCCTAGCTATATTAGTTAGCGCCACTTGGTATTTTTGATAGGTATACGACTGCCCTGTCACGTGGCTAGGAAATTGAGTTTGGCTGATAACTCAATAGTTGATGTCATGGGTGTTGGGGTGGTGAAAATCAAAATGTCAAATGGGGTGGTGCGGACTTTGGACAAGATTGCTAATGTTCCAAAGTTGCGGTGGAATCTAATCTCACTTAGTCAACTTGACTCTGAAGGTTATGCATGTAAAACTCATGGGGGAGTAATGAAAGTTTCTAAGGGTTCTATGGTCCTCATGAAGGGGGAGCTTCGTAGTGGTTTATACCATTTGGGTGGACATGTAATAAAAACCTCAATCACAGGACAGCTGAAATGGAAAAGTCGTACACGTGTTTCGTTTGCGGAAGAGGCGATGAAGGTATATTGTTTTCAGGTTACAGACGGGCGCAAAGGGAAAATTCCTGCTGGTAGAAAGGTGGAGAGCAAGAGGTTTCTCTCCGGAGTCAAGTAACGTCTTTGACTGGGTTTAGGTTGTACGCGGTGCATTGGCCGTGATAGTAAGTTAGGGTGAGGATCGGATACTAACTCGGGTGTACAGTTGGTAATTTCAAAAGGCCAATGGTTGATTCCTCGGTGGTGATCTCTGGTGTTGGAGGGGGATATTTGTTTAGTAACATTCAACACAAGACTTAATGGGAAGTGTTACATGTATTAATGAAATATATGTAACATTATGTTATGTTAAATGAATATTAATTTATTTGTTAACATTACCTGAAGAATGTGAAAAACATCTAAATTTGTTATTAATCCATGTGATTGTAACGTGAGGTGATTTATGATGGTATATCATAGCGTCACTTCATAATGCTATATAAAGGATTGAAATCCTTTGAAAATATTATCTCATAAAATGTAATCAAATAAACTGACTAAAAAGTCGGGGTTTGTGGGTGAGGTGGAGTACAATGATTGTTTTTATACAATAATTTAGGAGGTTACTCTAAAGGTGATATTAGTGGCATTGACTAATATTACTGGAAGGCTAGAGATTATTATGTTTATTATTGTGGGTTTTGAATTGGTATTAATTCGGGATGGTTACGTTGTACTGATACTATATTATTATAGTGGATTCTAGTCTATTTGACTAGTGGGTTTTACTTTCGGTTTGGAAGGTTTTGCCCTTGGTTTAACCCTAAAATATCGTCTCATCTTAATATTCCTTATATTTATTTACTTTTATGGTTTAATTGTTGATTTGTTGCTTCGTTGCGCGTCGGAGATTGTCACTAATTTCCCAACAAAAAGAAAGAAATTAGAACACCCTGAATCCCCGATTAATGAATAGGCGAACAAAAAAGCGAATGGAGGTTAACGAATAACGAGCCATGAAAACAAGGGTTATCTACTACTTTCGAAATTTCCAATTTTGAAGGATGAATGTGTAGATTTTTTCAAGAACCCTATAAATTTTAGAAGAAAAATTTATTTTAAGATTGAGTAAAAGTTACGTTAGTAGTTGAAAATTTGATATGGAAAATTAAAGGAGTTAAATTAGGAAAACTAACCTAATTTTATTCTTTACTAGTTTGACACCCATGCATTGCAATATATGTATATATCCGAAGTCTAATTACTCGTTTATATTTAATTAAGATATCTTTTTCAAATAAAATGAAACATAAAATACTTTTTTTAATGAAAAAAAGGTTGTAAGGTTTAATATATGTATGTTATTGTTGTAATTGACGCGTGTCGTTAATACAAACTCTTATAAGAGTTCTCTAAGACAATACTTAAGAGACTCAAAAGATTTTGGATTGATACCTAAGTTCAATGATATTCTTATTTATAATCAGGAGATCACCCCACCTTATGATAATCTCTTGATGTTGGACAATTCAACTATTTATACGTAGTATATTCATCACACCTACATTTATAACACCCCAATTTATTCAGGAGCCTTTAGCAAGACATTCCCAAATAAATAGGACTGTTACCATCTCGGTTGCCCGAGTTAGTGAATAACAAAATAAAACAAATCAAAGTACTTTATATAAAATTTAGCGATTAAAGGTTTATTACAATTTAACCAATACTAAATAAACTTAAATAAAATTAATTACAACTCACAGCGGAAATTAAATAAACTGAAATATTAAAACTATGTGATCTAGACTTCTAGGTAGACTAGCCGAATTCCTCACGCATCCCCATGAGCTCCCAAGTCAGCTAACTCAAGTACCTGTCAGTCAATCTGCTCCCCAAGAATTGGTTCATCACAGGTGTTTAACGAATACACGGTCAATCCAACGGTTGAGTAGGAATAAATATTAACAATAATAATTAACAACATATAATTCAATTTCATACACATGTCACTACTCCCTTAACAACGTGCTCCATCTCATGACAAAGCACACATCCTTTAACAACGTGCTCATATCACCATGGTACCTCTCCCTTAACAACGTACCTCCTTTCCTGTGCAATAATACCTCTCCCTCAACAACATACATATTTCTGTTCATCTCAGAGTACAACTCCTTTAACAAACGTACATCTGACCACAACACCTCCCATCACAATTCCACATTCATACGAACAATCAACAATAATAATTAATCTCATCTCGTCATAATTCCACATCCACAATAATAATAATAACAACAACAAAGCACAATTTAATTTCTCCTCTTCCAACAATTACAACAATATCAATATGTAAACAATTCATCTCAATATAACATTCACAATAACATACAATAACATACACGGAACACATATGAAAGTTGAGTAAGAATTATCCCTACCTGATAAGCAAGTACTCGAAATAACGCAATCCAATTAAATAGCAAAGAAATCCAATTGTTTACGCTCCACGACAAATTTGTCACTTTGAGACAATAATAAAGCTAAATTCTTCTTCTCTTTCTTCTGTAGAACTCCCTCTCCCCTTTATATGATATTATTATGTGAATAATAACTATAGGGTAGGTCTAACTTTGCTTTTATACTAGTAGAAGGTAGTCTTAGGAACATATTAGGAAACTTACCAATTTTATATTATGTATTGAATTATTATTATTATTATTATTATTATTATTATTATTATTATTATTATTATTATTATTATTATTATTATTATTATTATTATTATTATTATTATTATTATTATTATTATTATTATTATTATTATTATTATTATTATTATTATTATTATTATTATTATTATTATTATTATTATTATTATTAATATAAATATTATTATAATTATAATAATTATTATAATTATTATTATTATTATTATTTTATTTTATTTTATTATAGAAGGATGCGCGCAGCTTTCATTAAAATTAAAATAAAAGTTTACATGAAATTGGTGGGGAGCCGAGAGACAATCTGGGCTCCCACACCCTTAGCAACAGCAAAGCTAAGTCTAGTGAAAATATAAGCGGCCACCCGAGCCCCCGCATCCTGAGACACCGAGAATTTCTGGATCCGCTTGAGCAAGGCAACAACATCCGAACCCAGCTCCCCCAAGTGAAGAGAAAAAGAAAGGAAGGAAACCATAACCAGCTACCGCGCATAAATCCCCATACTTAGCACACTTGCGCTGAGCAGCATCAGCGACAACCCGGCCGGGCACAAAATCCATCATCCCAGTCTGAGTAAAGGGAGAAGACCCTGTCAAATCGACGCACACATCACGCCCTCTGTCCCAGGAATAAAGCAGCAAATCCGCAGGACGAAGGGAGCCACCATGTCCATCAACCAAACCGATATCGACCTCCTTATCCGTAGAAATACCAGACCTATAGCAGATGTCGAATAAGGTGTCACGAACGAGGTTGTGTCGATGCTTAACACCCACAGTACCAGTACAAGAAACAGCGTGGTCCCCGTAAACATCATCAGCAAAAACCCGAGAGCAAGCAGGACAAGGCCTAGATACCGTGAATAACGGAACACCCAGTGGATACCCAAGCACACTACGGTAAGTCCTCCCGTTCATAGTCTGACCCAGCCCAGAGATAGGAACCGCACGCAACCCATCAGAGGAGTGAGCACCCTGCTAAGACTTTGTTATACTACGGTTTTATGAGTATTTGGGTACTCTATCGAGTGGGGCTTACTCTGTCGAGTAAGTTGGATTTTATGCAAATAGGGTACTCGATCGAGTAAGCTTGGCACTCGATCGAGTAAGGGTCACTCGATCGAGTAAGTGACTTACTCGATCGAGTAAGTCGGTTAAGGGGTGATTTGCGACGGGTTTGTTAATAATGCGGATTAATATATATTAAGTTCCGTCATCTTCTTTAAACACTTTTGCAAAACCTAAATCACAGTCAAGAGAGATTTCAAGTTACGTTGTCTTGTTCCTTCGCATTATTAGCAAATCCCGGAGTTAGAAGTGTCGGTTTCCGTTGTTCTTTATACCGTTGTGATCCTTGCGTCGTGGGTAAGTTCTACATATCATTTTTATATCATTTGGTTAATGTTGGTTAAACCCTAATTTGGAGATTTGGGGGTTTTTATGATTATGTGGTCACGGTAGTGATAATATGTGTGTATGTTTAGGAGGAGGCTTTTTTGAGGAGAGATTCTGAGTCAGCTATGTGATCGTCTGATTTTGTGTTGCTTTCCAGGTAGGGTTTCGCTACTCGGTATTAATTACATGATGTGTGTGGCGGTTGTATTGTGATTATTGATTATTTATATTGCTGGTGATTGTGACGGTTGTTGGTTTATATCGTTGATTGTTGTTGTTGTATAACTGTCTGTGATATTCGGGGCGCGTCCCTGGCTGAGTGGAGTCGCTTGCGGGAGTGGCTTCACGCCCTTGGTTCGCCTCCTGTGGAACCCGCCACAGGAGGGATGTGCACATTAAGGAAACTTGGGTTTATCGCTCAGTGGTTGATGAGCGGGGATTTGGTGGGTACGGCTGCGGTCCCCCACTGGCGGTGTGGAGTACTTGTTGCGATGGGTACTCTGGCAGGACTACACACTTTAGTGTGTAGTCAGTTGTGTGGAGATTGATTATGGAGACCGTAGACTAATGTGTTGATTGAGCTGTTTGGCATTTGTTTCGCTGTGGTTTGTATCGTGTAATTAGTATTGACCCCGTTTAATTGTTTTAAAAACTGTGGTGATCCATTCGGGGATGGTGAGCAGTAATTGAGCAGCTATGATATGACGCATATGGGATAGCTGGGATGAGTCATCACGTGGCTGTTAGAAGAGTCTTCCGCTGTGTCAGACGATGTCTTATAGTTGTGATAGTTTTGCTAGTAGACATTTTGAGTACTTTGTATTTTAGTTAACAGTTTTGGGTTTTGAACATGTAATCACTTAAACCGTATTTTATCTTTAAGTTATGTTTCTTCATTGTCTTATGATTACCATTGCCTCGGGTAACCGAGATGGTGACGTTCTTATACCTAAGTGGTCCTGGTAAGGCACTTGGAGTATGGGGGTGTCACAGACTTCCACAAAGCAAGCTGACGAGGTGTCAAAGAGAAAATAGACTCTGAAGCAGCAGCAACCGTCGCGAAATATATATCTGCCAATTTCTTCATAAAGTTGGGGGCAGCAATTTCACCAGGGTTACGTAAGATAGCAGAACCGGTAGTCTCAGAAAACACCCGTACAGCAGCATCGAAAGAAGGGCCAGCATCAACAATACCAGAGGGCCGTAGGAGCTGAGCCTGCAAATCAGCAGACTGCAAACGGGAAGCAAGAAAAGCATAATGTAACACATCCCCCGCCGCATGAACACCAAGACCACCCAGGTGAAAAGGGAATATAGCAAAGCGCCACTGCCAATCCCCAAAACCAGGGCCAGACGCGGTGACTATACGTTCCAAGCTGGAACGAAGAGCAGTATCAAAAGGGAGATGGGCCAAACCAAAAACACTGGGGGAGCAAGTACGAAGATTTAACATCATTCAATTTTGATCTAAGGGACAAGATTTAACTTCAAAAATGTTGTTGATGGGGATTAAACCCACGACCTCTTGGTTGAAAAGCACTTACTTTTACCACTGTGACACATGCATCTTGTTGTTATTTTCGTATCTCTTTTAATATATATCTTTGTTAAGACCTGAGTTAAAACAATATGTATCTCTAATAACTATTAAATGTACTTCTAGTTTATATTTAATGTACATTCAGTATAAAATCAATGTACATGATGAGTTAATTAAGTGTACTTGATAAAAATTGAAAAACATATTTTATGTACTTATGTTAATTATCCTTTGTATCTATACTTTATATTTAATGTACCTCCAATATATATACTGTGTCCCCGATGAGTAAGTGAAATAAAGTTAATAAATAATTTTAGTAAATATGATATGTAGCTATAATTATTAAAATGTACATTTATTATATATTTCATGTCCCTTCTATATTATTAAAATGTACTTGAATAAGTATTGAAACATGCCTTGTAACTAATTAAGATATACATGGTATGTAACTTTAATATTTATTATATGTACCTATAATATATATTTAATGTGCCTCTTATATAAATAAAATGTACATAATAAAAAATCGAGTCATAATTGATAACTAATTAAAATAAACATGATATGTACCTTTAATAAGTATTATATGGACCTATATTATAAATTTAATGTACCTCTCATATACATAAAATGTAAATGATTTATTCATCCGTGCAAGATAATTAATTAAAATAAACATGATATGAATCATTAATCGTTAATAAATGTACCTATTTTAGATATATTTAATGTACCTCCTAAACAAATTAAAGGTACTTGATGATTTGTTGAAACGCGATTGATAAATAATTTAAATAAACATAAATACTTTGATATGTACCCATAGTTATTATAAGATGTACCTATATTATATGGTCAATGTACGCCCTACATATATATATATATATATCTAAGATGCACATAACGAATTAATGATATGTATTTGAAAAGTAATTGAAATATACATGACATTGTGGACAGCGGGCCGCCCACGGGGGCGCTTGGGAGGAAAAGAGAAACAAGCGTTTGCATTTCTGTATGGAGTCGCCACCAATTTTTATGGGAAATTGGAACCGTTCGAATACCTCGTGTAATGTCAAGACACAAAGTAGAGACATGAACACTAAGCAATCGTTACCCTTAGCATTCTATGTCTAGAACGACTCTCGTGGATGCCAATGAACACGGGTGTTCACAGATATCTGGAGTAAGGGGTGAGGGTACGTATTAGGAAGCTCTTTTGATCGAACACCTAATCCCGCCCGCCTCGATAGCGGCCTCTACTAATGATTAGGGAAGTTATTTGTACTTAATATATCGTCGATTATATGCATGCAATGCAACATCCAAGTTTTAATCCTAGCATGTGAGAATTAACTAAGTCGGTTGACACGTAATTAGCAAACAATTGGGTCGAAGTGGGATTTAATGCTCAATTACATGTGAAAACATACAAACAATAAAAGAAACACAATAATTATGAATTACAATAATGAAAATTACAATAATTACATTGGGATAGGCGATTTATGTCGAAAATACCTTTAAAACGGATAATTTAAGAAAAAGGAATAAAAGAACAAAATAAATTAAAGAATTAAACAGAAAGCGATATTACGGATAATAGTTAGTTAATATGTAAACTAATTACACTAGGTCAAGGCAGAAACGGAGTTCAGGGACAGAACTCAGCCAGGAACAGGCGCAGCAGAGCTGCGTCCTTTGGAATAGGCGCAGCAGACACTGCGTCTGTTCCTTGGCTCAGTTCTGGCTGTGAAGCCGTAATTGCAAGCCGTTAATGTTGAGTGGTGAATTTAATGATTGATTGATGATATTTACTCGGACGAAAGTGATTAGTAGGTTATTTAACATATGAATGGGTCGTGAAAACAGCAAAACATGAAATAGACGGAATTAAACGATTTGACATAAGATGGATTAATGATAGAAGTGAAAAATATTAACAAGCTAAACAAATTAAATCAATTAATTAGGTTAGATACGATGGATTAATGACGAATATGTGATGAACACGACAAAAGACAGATGAAAACTATATCAAAGACGAATTCCAGAAACCCAATATTGATGAATTGAATCTCTACAACCCGGAATTGAATTTAATGACGAAAACCCGCAAATATTGGATTATTAGGGATTTAAGTCGGATTTAAAATGATTAAAACTTGTTAATGATGATGATTAAAATATACATGTGAATTATATGCTATCATGATGAAGAATTAACAATCAAACGAAACAAATAAGAAAATTTGACGAATAACAGAGGACGAACGAAGAAGAAAGGAAGCAGAATCTGCGGCCTCAAGAGAGGCGCAAAGAATCTGCGCTCCTTCAAGAGGCGCAGCAGTTGCTGCGTCCTTTCTCGACGGTTATCTACTGGAAATCCGTAAAAAGAGGTTTTAAAGCATGGTTTTAGAAATCGGTTTTAATGGTATTTTCGATGTAAACCTTACAATTGATGATACAATAAATAAATACAATAAATAAAAGAGAGATTTACACCCTCAGACTTACATGTTGACGAAACGAGAAGGACTAAGATATCGATTAGTGATGCTCGACGCGAATGCAAAGAAAGTGCCCTCGTAAGAGGAAAACGATTAAGTTAATTAAGTTGATTATTGTGGAGTTGGTCAAATTGGTCGGTCATTCAAACGGGGAGGCTGGTACTCAGAAGGATCCGAGCTTACGTGGTCGAAAGTTCAAGCACGTAGACGCCAAAAAGTAAGAACAAAGTCTAGAATGCAAAGGGAGAAGAGAAGGGCGGACACTCGCGTGAGAAATATGAGTATCGAAGGCTCCTATTTATACTAATCACGTGGAGGAATTAGGGTTTCGGAGACTCTTTGGAAGTGAATCTCGGAAAGATATAAAAAAAGATACGAGAAATTACGCAGAAAAGGGCCTGGGAAGAGGCGCAGCAGCCACTGCGTCTCTTGGAAGAGGCGCAGCACCTCCTGCGTCTGTTCCCAAGGGGTTTCCTCCTGCGGAAGAAAGATTTCCGTGTTTGAGTTATGGTAGGACGGAAATAATTCGGCTTTCCTTAATATCTTATGTGAATATTACGGGAAATTGTTTACTAAAAGATAAAATTTATGAAATATGGAATAGAAATATCCGGAACATTCCAGAACATTCTGACTCGGGTTTTAACGGTTATCAGAAAATGGAGACGGTTTTAGGCCCGGACTCCGAATGTACTCTAATTACTGTCAAAACGACCGTATCGGGACGTAGATGACAACTAAGAGGTAGATATTAATTTTTGAGCAATCACTTGACGATAATCTTACGAACTGTCACAAATCGTTCCGCGTATCAAACATGCGGCCCAATCATCACCGTGTGGTTTGCGAGAGGTGCAGAAATGAGGTATCTACAGAGCCCCCACTTTGACTGAGGCTTGGACAAGGCGAAAGTCAAAGTATAGCCATCAGGTCAATCGAAGATTACAACCTGACGACTATGGCGACGCGAGGCGGCTCAAGGGGTCTGAGCCAAGGACCTGTCGTCGGGAACATTTTAGAGTCTGTCGACTATCGGGGAGGGTCGTTTAAAGTCCATTAGACTACGTAAGGAGGCTCGCCAGCCATAAGAAGAGATCATACCTGAGACTTCTTCTCGAGATGCTTCCGGAGGTGCGTAGGAGCTAAGGCTAAGCGTAGGAGCTAAGGGTAAGACCTAAAGGATACATAAGGATTGGTGCTAGGGTGTGGGGCCCTAAAGGAAAGCATCGACGGGAAGGAGGCCTGGATATAAGTTCAACTTAAGGGTAACTAAAGCTTGGGTATGGGAACTCTATTGGTTTAGGAACTTCTGGAGAACGACTCCTTGTCGAACTCTGCGGGGAAACACGAAATATTGTGAGTAGCAGGACACAGGCGAGAACTGCTGAGAGAAAACTGCTTGGGTAGTCTTCGAGAAACAATTGCGAGTAGCAGGACACAGGCGGGAACTGCTGAGGGGAAATCTGCTTGGGTAGATGTTAATCCTCACGTCTTGAGAGGGACAGTACGTCCGCTTACTCTCGCTGGAGACATGATTGGGAATTATTCTTCTTGTCATGAGAGGGAAAGTATATCCGCTTACTCTCGCTGGAGACATAATGAAGGTGTGTCGAATTCTGTAAAGGAATAAATGCCATGCGACAGGCAAAAGGTCTTGGAAGGAATAAATAACGTGCGACAGTCTGCTGCTGGCTTGGAAATGCGGGCCGGAACGAAAGAAAATCGTCAAACGGACCAAAAGAACAAAATAGCATCGGGGAAGAGGCGCACCAAAGATGGGCCCACAAATAACGAATTCATAACGATTTTTTGAAAATCCGTATGGAGGGAACACAGGGAAGAGGCGCAGCAAGAGCTGCGTCTCTTGGAAGAGGCGCAGCGCCTGCTGCGTCTATTCCCCAAAGTGTTCTTTCTGCGTAAAAACGCGATGAACCAGAGGTTTATGTTCATTTGTTCGAAAACATAATTTACACATTTTTCTCTCAAATCTTCACCATTTCTGCCAAGGTTTGATCCAAAAGCTTGCATTCATCATGACTAATCGAGGTATGTGTCTCATTCTTGCATTAATCATCCATATTTGTCCAATTTTGAGCCGAAAAATCTAGGGTTTATGACCCATTTGATCGAAATTTTGAGGGCTTTTCCCCAAACGCATTTGCCTTATCAAATTGACATTAGAAATGGATAGTAGGTAGTATTAGGAACATAACCATGTATTTGTCTCAAATTTTTGTTGAGTTTTGAGCCTTTGAATGAAAATTTGAGACGGTTTCACAGCTAAACCGTAAATTGCTTCGAAAATAGCCTTAGGATCGCCCATTCGCGATGAACCTTGATATTTGGGATCTTTGAATGATGGGTAAACTTTCTACCATCTCGGAATTTTGGTTTGTGACGGCTTTTTCAGGACACTTTTCTAGGGCATAATCGCCATTATAACGAAATGCTGCCGAAATTTCGGCTCGAACCGAGACTGGCTTCAAATTAAGCTTGACTTGACCTAAATTACCACATGAGTGATCGGGTTGGTGGGAATATGGCCAACGATGGCAAGAAAAGAGCGATTTCAGGGCCTCCGAAGGCTCGAAAGTCCCTTAACCAAGGCTTGTCGTCACGTGACGCGGCCTAAATTTGCTTTAACGTTGCAGGTGATGAGGCTTCTACTTCTGGGAGAGCTCCCATGGAGATAGACGTTGCTACTGTCGAGGAGGCTTTGGAGCAGGCCTTCACCGCTGCGGTGATGGCTGCTGGGGACGAGTTTCACGAGGAGGAGGCTGTCGAGGAGGAGGAGGCCCCGAGACGGGCCAACGTCGGACGAGGAGGTCGTCAGCTGAGAGGAGCTCCTGCGTGGGCTGAGACTTAGGAGAGCAGGCACCGGTGTGGGTCAGAGGGTCACCCGTCCCACAGGATGCTGAAGAGTTTGGTAAATAGGAATTCACTACTCATTACTCATCCTCTTTCATTCATTTGTTCAAATTCCTTTCAAATTTCATTCAAAACTAAAGATAGCTTTTTGTTTCAAATCACAATAGGAGGCCGGGAACATCAGATCGTTCTCGGGCTACACGACATCGATGGAGCACTACGAGCGGCTGTCGGCGGAGGAGAGGGCCATGATCGAGCGTGGAGCGTTTGGTCCTTTGGTTCAGGTCTGGAGGGACATCGCGAAGAGGAAGTTGCGGGCTAACCTTAGCCTAGTCCGCGCTTTCTTGGACCGATTCTGGGATACGACTTCCACGTTTCACATGCCTTTCGGTGAGGTGGGAGTCACTCTAGAGGACTACGGCCTGATTTCTGGTCAGCCATGCGGGACCGAGGAGGTGGAGTGGCCGGAGACTGCCATGAGGGCGGATTCGGCCGAGGCGAGGAGATTGATCGGCTGGAACTTGTCGCCGAAGGTCATTCTGATGTCGGGTTTGATACCCGTTCCTACGTTCGAGACTACTTTGCGGGAAGACCCCGGCGGTGACGATTGACGGGAGGGAGACGCCTCCTCCTCCTCCTGTATTCTTTGAGCGAGAGGGCTCGTTTGTGGCTCGTGGTTTCGTCTTCGATTTACCTCGGAGACAAGGGCGAGAGGCTGTCGACGAAGCTTCTTCCCTTCCTTTCTGACTTGAGTTCCCTAGGGCGTTGGGACTGGGTCACAGCTGGTTTTGCGGTCCTCATCCGCTTCATGAGGGCCATGGTTCGTCCGGAGTTGATGGAGAAGGGGTATGAACCTTCCTTTAGACCAAAGTATATTCCTTTTCTTTATCAAATCACGAAAGATCGTCATTGATTATTCTGCTTTACAGGCGTGGGTGTACTCCTACTTCCCGAGCCTCGCGCCCAGGAGGACGGAGCCGCCAGAGAGGGCCTATCCCGTGGTGAGGGATTGGGTGATGTGCCGAACGAAGAGCAAGCGTTCTTCTCACAACGTCTACCGGCGGGACGTGAACGCCCTTCAGCTGAACAGCGTGAGTATCTCACTTACATTCACTCGTGCTTCGTATATTTGCTTTTAATTGATCGTGGGAATGATCCTTTTTATCTTGTCCCAGTGGGTGCCCAGACCTTGGGCGGAGTACGCTGGAGCGCCTCCTTTCGTGGCTGAGGTCCTTCGGCCTAGGAGCCCGAGCCGACTGCTGTTGAGGACGTCGATGGGTCCTGTGTGGTACTTCGGCGAGCGCTTGGCTCGTCAGTGCTCTCGGGACGTGTTGACGGTTCCCGTCGATCCTCCCAGGACGATGTTTAGGGAGCCTTCTGAGGCTGAGAGGGAGGCGGACTTGGCTGGTGCTAGTGGTGACGCCCTCCTTCTTCCTGGCGAGGACTACTCGGCGTTCCTTTACGGGAGGTTGGCGTACTGGCCGGTAGTGGTGAGCATCTTTTACTTTTCTTCTTGATTTGATTTTGAGATTTATGATGAAAGATCATCGATTAACGAGAACCATTTGTCTTTGTAGGAGGTCGAGGCGGCGGGCATCGAGCCCCCAGAGTACCCCGAGACCCTCGAGTACACTGACGCGACCGGGAGGACGACGATCTCCGAGCTGCGTGACTTTGACGTAGCTGTGACGGATGTTGGCCTGGACGATTGGCAGCATCTGATTCGGAGGGTGAGCCTTAACTTGTATAACTTTTGTGTAAGAACACATTCGATTGAGTTTGTTCAATTGTTGAGAATTTCTTTTTGAAAATGCAGGTTGCGCCGTCTCGGTTCGTGGCGTTGTGGAGGGTGGCCAACCGGCTTGCGAGCTACTGCCGTCGAGGCACTTGTCGGCGGTCGAGGTCGTCAGGTATGAACCTTACGCCTAGTTCCATTTCTGATTTTTGATTTTCTGATTTTGCTTGAAACGATTGATATGAGCCAATTTATTGTTTACAGGGTGACCGTGAGCTGGAGCGAGAGTTGACCCAGTCTCGGGAGGAGACAGCTCGCTTGTTGAGGGAGCTCGAGGTTCGGGACGCCGAGATCGCCGTTCTTGCGGCGAGAGTTGCAGAGTTGGAGGGCGCCCAGCAGTAGTTTTGTGTAGCTTTTTGTTTGTTGGTCGTATTTTGCACATTTGGACATTGATTTTGAACATTTTTGGACTTTGTTTGGGGCGAGAGCCCCCAGTTTGTTGCACATTTCCTTTGTTTGGTGTATATACGACGGCCTGAGTGCCTTTGATGCTGGGTTGTGTTGTTTGTATCTGCAGGTTAGTTTTGAACAGGTTTGGTAGATGACGGTTTGTGCCGTCATGCTGCCGAAATTTACATAGAAAACACGCAAATCATACATTTATACATACACATGGCCTCAATTAGCGCAAAGCGAGTGACTCAAAAGAATGCAAAAATGCAAAATTTTTGCCGAAAATGACCGGACGGTAGGGAGGGTTACCCCCTAAAAAAGAAAAAAAAATAGAAATCTATAAGCTAGAAATGTAAAAATGAAATTAAAAAATTGAAATTAATATAGAAATGTTGAGATTTGGTAAAATGAATTAAATGAGAAATATAAAAAATGAAAATTATTCTCTAAAATGATGAAAAAATGAAAATTACCTCCTAAAATGAAAATATACAAGTGTGATAAAATGGGAAAATGTCGATGTCGCCTCGAAATGCGTGCCCGCGAAATTAGGAAACCTGAAACATGGTAATCTTCTCGTATTTACCAAAATAATAACCCGTAGGAATAGGAAATTATTCGTCATGGAATTAGGAAAGATCCAACGCGGAAAATCATAGAAGTGAAGCTGAGGAAGAGGCGCAGCATGAGCTGCGTCCCTTTGAAGAGGCGCAGCAGGTGCTGCGCCTGTTCCCAAGCTGTCCTGTTCTGACGGATTTTTGGAAACAGAAATTAGTATAAATAGAAGCGCGGGTGAAGCTTTTATTCACATAATTCTTCCGTCTCTTCTTCGTCTATTTACATAAAATTCTCAAAAGAAATTTTTCATCATGAATACTTTGGAGATCCGCTTGAAGGAATGGACCAATGAATTTTCGAATATGGAGAAGCATGATATGGGTGCTTATAATTTTGGGTCTTTGTTGAGTTTAAAACTAATCAAGGTTGTTAAACCTTTCTTGGATGCTTGCCTTGAATATTGGGACCCGAATTATCATGTTTTTGCGTTCCCTGGAGGTGATATTTGTCCATTTCCTGAAGAAATTGTTGCTATTGGCGGGTGGGGCCCTGAACATTTGCCTGCCATTCCTTCTACTTCGCAAGGGTATAAGAGCAAATTTAGAGACTTGCTTGGATTGACTAGGCTTGAGGTGGACCGTCTAGTTAACTCAAAAGGCGTGAGAATGTTGGACTTCATAGATCGATTCATCAACAGAGCCGACCCCACCGTTTCCCATGTTGCTAGGCGAAGGGCATTTGGCTTTTGCTTGTTGCATGTGTATGTCTTCCAAGGGCATGTTGATGAAGACTTGAGAGGTGATCCCCGTCTTTTGGGCCTTGTTGAGCAGATGGAGCTGCGCAGGAGCCCAGCTTGCTTAGGCTTAGGGGAGATTATTTTGGGTTTCAATAGTAGAAAATCCAACCGCGATCTACCGTACTTGGGAAGTCCCGTCTTTCTGCAGGTAAAAGACGTTTTTTTTTTTTTTTTTTTTTTTTTTTTTTTTTTTTTTTTTTTCTTTTGTGTTTTTTTTTTCGTCTAATACCTGCTTTTTGGTAGGTTTGGCTTATGGAACGGCTCCGATTGATCGAGCCCCCAGTTCATGTGCTTTCCTATCATGCCCGCTCGATTGCGATGAGGACGAGGTTGTACATGGTGGACTTCACTCGGGTCTGTGATTATTGGAAGAACAAGCTGAAGAGCGATGATGGCCCGTTGATTAGGTGGGTCGTACCGTGGTGGCACCTCAAGTCCGTCACTGGAGTGTCTTCTTTGGATCCTACTAGGTCCGTGCGCATTCCTGGATTGGAGTTTATGGTGTGTATCTTCCCGGAAAGACTGATGAGACAAGTTGGGCTGAAACTGTAACACCCCCATACTTCAAGTGCCTTACCAGGACCACTCAGGTATGAAGACATTACCATCTCGGTTACCCGAGGCAATGATAATCAAACAACAATAAAGAAACAACGTTTATTATAAATAATTTAGCGAATAGTTACAATCCTCAAAACCAAACCAAAAGTACGATACATTATTTCAAAATGACTGTTCTAACTGAAATGTAAATAAACTAAAGGCTACAAATGGAAGACTCCTATCATCATGTCGTGGCATCCCACTATCCCAAGATACTCATCTCAATACCTGCTCAATATCTGCTCACCATTCCCGAATGGATCACCGCAGGTTTACAAAACAACACCGGGGTCAGTACTAATCACACAATCAATATAGATAACAATAATAAGATAAACAGACAGCTGAACTCACACACACACACACACACTACCAACCAATTCCCATCATCTCAATCCTGACCGTCCACCTTTGGACCAGCCACGCGATGGGGGACCGCAGCCGTACCCACCAAATCCCCGCTCCACATAGTGAGCGATAACCCTGTCCATTAATGTGCACATCCCCTTCCGTGGCGGGTTCCACGAAGGGCGAAACTAGGGCGTCAAGTCACTCCCGCAAGTGACCCCCACTCAGCCGAGGCCACGCCTCGCGAACCATCAACAGCAATCACAACCACAAACACAGTACAATCATTATATCAAACAACAAAATACAACACATCACCAATATCCCATTATGGGACTAATACGAGTAGGAAATCCTACCGGTATGCACACAATCGACGGTCTCTCTTCTGAGTCAAAAAGCCTCTTCTATGAACCCTCCTCCTATCATATAACACATAGAGGCTACACATCACATACTACACATAAAAACCCCCAATCTCTAAATTAGGGTTTAACCAAATCAATGGAAAAACAATAAAAAGGGTACATAGATCTTACCCTCGACGCAAGGAACTCAACGATACGAATAACGACAAGAACTGACCGTCTGAACTCCGGGAATTGCTAAGAATGCGATTAGGAATATGAACTTGTTGCTTTCTCTCTTAAACAGGGTTTTAGGTTTTGTAAAAGTGATTTAAAACAATGACGACGAAACTTAAATACCTTAATCGCATAATTAACAAAACCCGAGAAAACTCCCCGTAAAACCGGACACTCGATCGAGTACCCAAGGTACTCGATCGAGTACCCCCTTACTCGATCGAGTACCCCAGCTACTCGATCGAGTACCCAACAGGTCAGAAACTATTTTATTTCGCAACTTACCCTTACTCGACAGAGTAAGGCCTACTCGATAGAGTACCCCAAGACTTATAAATACGGAGTATTACAGTCTTCCCTCCTTAAAAGGAACTTCGTCCCCGAAGTTCAAACCACTACTAACCAAAGGTACTCCCACAACATTCCCGACTCAAAAGCCAAACAAAATTTAACATAAAACATGATACTAACCCAACTCATCCCGACAAACATACCGACAAAACATATAAAAGGGGTATAAAACTCTTAAAAACTGCTCGCGATCATCTCCTACCCCCCTAAAAGAAACAAGGTTACGTCCCCGTAACCATACATACTTGACCAAAGAGGAAAGGGTAACGCTCTTTCATAGCTTCCTATGGCTCCCATGTAGCTTCCTCGGTCTCGTGGTTAGACCAAAGGATCTTGAGCAAAACTGTCTCACCACCCCTAGTCTTTCTAACCTTTCGGTCTAGAATCTGCTTAGGCACCTCCAGATATGATAAGGACTCATCTAGCTCTAAGCTCTATGCCTCTAAGACATGTGACGGGTCACTCACATACTTCCGCAGCTGCGATACATGAAACACATTATGCACTCTCTCTAACGCAGCTGGTAAAGCCAGACGATAAGCAACTTCCCCAACTCGCTCTAAGATCTCATAAGGCCCTATAAACTTCTGACTTAACTTGCCTTTCTTCCCAAATCTCATAAATCCACGCATCGGAGACACTTTCAGAAGAACCTTGTCCCCAACTTGAAACTCTATGTCCCGACGATGTAGATCTGCATAACTCTTTTGTCGATCCTGGGCTGCTCTCATCCGTTCCCTGATCATCTTAATCTGTTCCACCATCTCATGCACCATCTCTCGGTCCTAAAACCACTTTGCCTCAAAGACTATCGTCCCAACAGATTGGACTCCTACATCTCCTCCCATACAAAGCCTCAAACGGTGCCATACCTATACTGGTGTGATAGCTGTTATTGTAAGAGAATTCTATCAAGTCCAACCTCTGCTCCCAGCTACCACCAAAATCCATCACACAAGCTCGCAACATGTCCTCAAGAGTCTTGATTGTTCTCTCGATCTGCCCGTCTGTCGCGGGATGAAATGCTCGTACTCATCTTCAAAGTTGTTCCCAACGATTCCTGCAACTCCTTCCAAAACCTCGATATAAACCTCGCATCTCTGTCAGACACTATGTCCTTAGGGACTCCATGTAACTTAAGCACGTTCTTTCGATAGGCCATAGCCAATTGTGCCTTAGTCCATGTATCTTTCATTGGAACAAAGTGAGCTGACTTGGTCAGACGATCCACTATCACCCAAATCATGTTGTTACCTTGTTGACTCTTCGCCAAACCCACAATGAAATCCATGGAAATGGATTCCCACTTCCACTCAGGTACCTCTAAAGACTGAATCTTACCTTGTGGTCGTCGCTGTTCCCTTTAACTCTCCGGCATGTCGACAACGGGACACAAACTCAGCTGTCTCTTTCTTCATCCCAGGCCACCAAAACGTTTTCTTCAAATCCTTGTATAGCTTGTCTCCACCTGGATGAACTGAATATGGTGTGCAATGCGCCTCCGTCATGATTGTCTTTTTCAATTCCCCATCATTAGGAACACACCACCTACCATCAAACCTCAAACTACCATCTGTATGAATAGAAAACCGGGACATTGTCCCTTTCTCTACTCCAGCTCTCCACTCCACTATCTTAGGATTCAAAGCCTGCTTATCCCGAATATCATCATAAAACTCCAGATGTACTGTCATATCACCCATGGCATCTCCTTTCTGCATCATATGTATCCCAAAACTCGCTACCTCATCCCTCAGCCTCATCAAAGATAGAGCTGTACACAAGGAATGTACACTCTTCCTACTCAAAGCATCAACAACAACATTGGCCTTCCCTTCATGGTAGATAATTTCCATGTCGTAATCGCCAATCAACTCCATCCACCTCCTCTGCCTCATGTTCAACTCCTTCTGCGTGAAGATGTACTTAAGACTCTTGTGATCAGAAAATACCTTAAAGATTGCTCCATAAAGGTAATGTCTCCAAATCTTGAGAGCAAACACCACCGCACCCAACTCCGCATCATGAGTGGGGTAATTCTCCTCATAAGGCTTCAACGCCTAGAAGCATAGGCAATCACTTTACCATTCTCGCATCAACACACATCCCACCCATTCTTCGAGGCATCTCGTATAAACCTCAAAATTCTCGCTCCTTCCTAAGAATGCTAAGACAGAGCCGTGGTCAAACGCTCCTTTAATGTTTGGAACGCCGTCTCACAACTCTCATCCCAACGAAACCTGTTCTCTTTCCTCATCAACGTTGTCATCGGTCTAGCTATCTTGGAGAAATCTTTCACGAACCGTCTGTAGTATCCAGCTAAACCCAAGAAACTCCTAACCTCAAAGAACATTCTTCTGTGCTTCCCACTTTGTCACCGCCTCAATCTTCGCCGGATCCACAAACTACTCCATCTTTAGAAATTACGTGCCCCGAAAAAGCAACTTTCTCTAACCAGAACTCACACTTGGACAGTTTAGCATACAACTCATGATCCCTCAAAGTCTGCAACACGATCCTCAGATGCTCCTCATGCTCCTCCTTAGTCTTAGAGTAGACTAAGATATCATCGATAAACACTACTACAAACTGGTCCAAGAACTGTCTGAAGATTCTATTCATCAAATCCATAAACACTGCCGGCGCATTAGACAACCCAAACGGCATCACCACATACTCATAATGGCCATACCTTGACGTGAAAGCTGTCTTTGGTATGTCCACCTCTCTAATCTTCACCTGATGGTACCCCGACCTCAAATCAATCTTAGAAAAGACTGTTGCACCACTCAACTGATCAAACAGGTCATCTATCCTTGGCAAAGGATACTTGTTCTTTATCGTCACACGGTTCAGCTCCCTGTAATCTATGCATAACCTCAAACTCCCATCTTTCTTCTTCACGAAAAGAACTGGTGCTCCCCACGGCGATACACTTGGTCTAATGTATCCCTTCTCTATCAGATCATCCAACTGCTTCCTAAGTTCCTCCATCTCCTTAGGACCCATACGGTACGGTGCCTTAGAGATTGGCCCCGTCCCTGGCTTCAATTCAACGGTGAAATCTATCTCCCTCTTCGGTGGCAACCCCGGAATCTCCTCTGAAAAACATCTCGCAAACTCCCCACCACTGGTATCTCATCAACCGCCGGACTCTCTATCCGATCATCTCTCACATGGCACAAGATCGGGGACATCCCTTCCTCGTATAAGACTTCAAGGTGACAGATGCAATCAACTTAACTTTGGGTTTGACTAGAAACCCACGATAAGACACACTAACACCCTTAGGACCTCTTAAAGACACTTTATTTTGATGACAGTCTATCTTAGCTTTATACTTTCCTAACCAATCCATCCCAACTATCATCTCAAAACCGTTAAAAGGAAACTCTAGCAAGTCTACAGGGAAATCAACTTGCCCAACTATCAAAGATACATCTCTAAACAATCTCCCACACGATACAGACTCACCCGAAGGTATGAAAACTTGCTCACTAACAGATTCATATACTCTCAAACCCAACTGTTTAACATGACTCAAGACACAAACGACCGAGAAGCCCCGAATCGAACAAAACAAAGGTAGGAATACCATTAACAAGGAATGTACTGGTGATAACGTGCGCATCTTCCTCACCGCTTTCTTCTCCATCATGAATAACTTGCCATCGGTCTTCCGCCCACCTCCCGGGACGAGCTAGCTGAGCGATGTGGTCGCTTAGCACCCGACCCTTGATTGTTGTTGTTATTGTTGTTCGCTGGTGTTTTCTGATAAGAATTACCGCCGTTGCGGTTGCCTCCACTCTGGTAACTCTGACTTCCCCGGTTTGGCCATGATCTAGCCGGTCATTTGCTCGCGAAACTCTGCGCGCAGTCTCTGGAAAGATCCCGGTGCACTTGTGCACTCATGTCTCTTGTGGCCTACACCACCACAACTATAGCAGGTAACTCCCCAACTATTACTCACACTTCCACGGCCACGCCCAAAGGAAGCCCCAAAGACTAAACCCGGACCCGAGAAGAAAATCCTTTAGACCGATTGTGGTTGCCTTTCTTGTGATTAGATTGGCCACCACCCTCGCTCTCAGACTTCCTCTTCTCACCACCTAACCTCTCCCGAGCCATCTCCACTAACCTCTCGCTCTCCCGCCCTCTCATAAGCTTCCTTAACATCAGTAAGGACTCCCACGGGTAACTTATCCATAATCTTAGCGGGTCAACCCCTCTCAAACCTCAATGCCATATTCTCCTCACTCAAACCCATATCCTCGATACCTCGACTTCTCATTGAACAGCTGTAGTACTCACCACGGACATCTCAAAGAGTCATCTTAAAACCATCAAACTCTTCTCTCATCTTACTCCTCACATGTTCCTGTACAAACTCCTTCCTCACAAATTTCCCTACGAAACTCCTCCCAAGGTATAGCGGGTAAGCCTTGGTTTGTATATATCTCCTTAGCACTCACTTTCACTGAATCCCACCACTTGCCTGCTGCCTCCCTCAGATAGAACGCAGCCTGTTCCACTCTCATCTCATCTGGACAATAAACCAAGTCTAAGATGTTCTCCATCTCTCTCAGCCAACTATCAAGAAGGTTAGGTTCCCCAACTCCCTTGTATTCTTTCGGGTTAAACCTCGCAATGTAAAGGCTGATTTTTGAATGATCAACCTCCATCTTCTTATCCTTATTCTTGTCCTCATTCACTTTCTTTAGGGTCTCAGTAAGAGCATCCTGGTGCTCTAACATCTTAACGATGTCATCCACGGTCATAAGCTTAGCTCTCGCATACAAAGCGTTTCTCTTGGGCGGCATCTTGAAACTATACATATATAAGAAAGGGTAGATGTGAACATACGTACTAAACCTCAAAACACGAAAACACGCCACCCAGAACCCACTCGATCGAGTTCCCAAACACACTCGATCGAGTAACGGGCTACTCGATCGAGTGCCCCACGTACTCGATCGAGTACCCAAAATTCAGACCCCAAACAGACCTTCTGATCTCTTACCTACTCGATCGAGTATCTAGGCTACTCGATCGAGTGACCCCCTACTCGATCGAGTACCCCTAGTTACTCGATCGAGTGCCCCAAAACTCGATTCGGACTCAAAATCGCCAAAACCCACCCGATCGAGTCGGTCCCCACTCGATCGAGTAACACTAATTCGTAAGAGCTACCCGCATGTTACGTCATATGCTAACATGCTAAACTTTATAAACCACATTATATCATAATAAACATGCTACGCATCTTTTCTACTATCTACGAGATCATTTCATCATGTTATTAAATGCCACATTGTAAATCATCCAACATGTTATCATCTCATCAACAAGTTTCCCCCATATCACCATTTTCTTTCACATGCTCAACTTTCTACTTCAACACCCAACAATTAACACATTTCACCACATTCTTACACAAGTTATTCAAACACACATACGACTCGACAAACACTTCCCCATGTGACCGGTTCAAAGTTGTAGGGCGACCCCGCGACTTTAGGACGTCTCCCAAGCCTTTGCACTAGCTCCTACAACTTTTACCCCGGTTTCATTTTAATTGACTCCCTATGTTCATTAAGTTCATTGGTTACGGGTTTCAGGATCGTCGCTCTGATACCATTTGTAATACCCCCATACTCCAAGTGCCTTACCAGACCACTCGGTATGAAGACATTACCATCTCGGTTACCCGAGGCAATGATAATCAAACAACAATAAAGAAACAACGTTTATTATAAATAATTTAGCGAATAGTTACAATCCTCAAAACCAAACCAAAAGTACGATACATTATTTCAAAATGACTGCTCTAAAGCGAAATGTAAATAAACTAAAGGCTACAAATGGAAGACTCCTATCATCATGTCGTGGCATCCCAAATATCCCAAGACTCATCTCAATACCTGCTCAATATCTGCTCACCATTCCCGAATGGATCACCGCAGGTTTACAAAACAACACCGGGGTCAGTACTAATCACACAATCAATATAGATAACAATAATAAGATAAACAGACAGCTGAACTCACACACACACACACACACTACCAACCAATTCCCATCATCTCAATCCTGACTGTCCACTGGACCCACCCGCGATGGGGGACCGCAGCCGTACCCACCAAATCCCCGCTCCACATAGTGAGCGATAACCCTGTCCATTAATGTGCACATCCCCTTCCGTGGCGGATTCCACGAAGGGCGAAACTAAGGCGTGAAGTCACTCCCGCAAGTGACCCCCACTCAGCCGAGGCCACGCCTCGCGAACCATCAACAACAATCACAACCACAAACACAGTACAATCATTATATCAAACAACCAAATACAACACATCACCAATATCCCATTATGGGACTAATACTGAGTAGGAAATCCTACCTGGTATGCACACAATCAGACGGTCTCTACTGCTGAGTCAAAAAGCCTCTTCTATGAACCCTCCTCCTATCATATAACACATAGAGGCTACACATCACATACTACACATAAAAACCCCCAATCTCTAAATTAGGGTTTAACCAAATCAAGGGAAAAACAATAAAAAGGGTACATAGATCTTATCCTCGACGCAAGGAACTCAACGATACGAATAACGACAAGAACTGACCGTCTGAACTCCGGGAATTGCTAAGAATGCGATTAGGAAGATGAACTTGTTGCTTTCTCTCTTAAACAGGGTTTTAGGTTTTGTAAAAGTGATTTAAAACAATGACGACGAAACTTAAATACCTTAATCGCATAATTAACAAAACCCGAGAAAACTCCCCGTAAAACCGGACACTCGATCGAGTACCCAAGGTACTCGATCGAGTACCCCCTTACTCGATCGAGTACCCCAGCTACTCGATCGAGTACCCAACAGGTCAGAAACTATTTTATTTCGCAACTTACCCTTACTCGACAGAGTAAGGCCTACTCGATAGAGTACCCCAAGACTTATAAATACGGAGTATTACAGAAACAGACGATCCCGAGGCTTGACACCGTTCCGCAGACTGCTACGACGCTTACTACAGAGAGCCGACGAGTGTGGGCTATTAAATGGGCCCAAAGAAACATGTGGTTCTTGAATTTCTCTGCCAATGCCTTGTGGGTGTCGGATTCTTATCTGAGATGGAGAAAGGCCACTACTCCGGAAGAGCGCGAGAGACTGAGGAAACGCGAGCCTGTTGACTACAAGGTGCGCGAGGGAGAGAAAGAGAAGGAGAAGCATCTGACAGAGGAAGAAGAAGAAGTCGGGTTTCAAGTTGTTCATCCTTCAAAGAAACCAAAGACTACTCCTGTCGCGGAAATGGTGATTGGCAAGAATGGAAAGGCTAGGCCTCGAGAAAGACCGTTGGTAATTAGGTCTGAAGTGACGCAAGAGCGTCCGGCTCGAGGTCGTGACAAGAAATATGATAAGAATGACAAGGGCAAGGGGAAGATGGAGGAATAGCCCGAGTCTTTATTTATTATTTGATTATGATTATTATTATTTGTTGTTGTAATAAAAAGGTGGGGTTTTTAGAATCCTAGCCTATTTTATTTTTATTATGTAGCTTACTATTATTTATCAGAAAATGGATGAAATTAAAAAGGTTAAATGGTTATGAAACCGATGTGATTTTCTATCTATTATTCTTGTCGAATTTCAAATGCAATGCAAATGTCCTTCTATTTACATTTTAGACATAACGGGTTGAATCCTGTGAAGGATTGCCTACGTATTCACTTAAAAAAGCTAAATCAAACCCTTGCGCGTAGTTCGAGTAAATGTAAAAGAATAATTGTTCTAAGCAAGAGCTTGTAATGAACGTAGAAAATAAGCATGAGCTTTTGCTTACTCTGAAGGTGCGAATTTAGTTTATTTGATGATACGAGGATGACAAATTTGTCAAAATGCAAGAGCACAGTGACATTAGCTTATTTCAGCTTGGCCAGGGGCTGTTTATTTAGTGCCACAAGAGCGACACGTGGGGTTACGCGAGGCGCGTTTTCGTTCCTATTCTAGGCATAGTACCGTTTTAGTTGGTCAAGGTTTGTTGGGTTTGAAAACTCATTCCCGTCTAGGTCTGTGATTCTAACCGTACCCCCTGGGAGTATGGATTTGACTAGAAATGGTCTGGCCCAATTAGGTTTGAATTTTCCCCGTGGGTCGACAGGTAAAAGAGCTCTAACCGATTTGAGCACTAAGTCTCCTTCTTTGATGTTTCTTGGCCTAACCCTTTTGTTGAAAGCTCGTTTGATACGTGCTTGATATGTTTGGACATTATGTAAGGCGCGTAGCCTACGTTCATCCAGGAGGATGAGTTCTTCATATCTATCCTTCTTCCAATCGGCTTCCGGAATTTGACTTTCTAGTAAAATACGCAAGGATGGTATTTCTAGCTCAACTGGTTGTACAGCTTCCATGCCGTATGTCAAATAGAAAGGAGTAGCCCCAGTGGGCGTCCTGACAGATGTACGATACCCCCACAAAGCGAAGAGTATCTTGCTTGGCCAATCTCTATAGTTGTCAATCATTTTCTTGAGAATTGTGACAACATTCTTGTTTGCCGCCTCTACTACGCCGTTAGTCTGTGGTCTATAGGGCGAAGAGTGGTGATGCTTAATCTTATATTTGGCTAGCAATTGCTCGGTCTCAGCTTGGAAATGTGATCCGTTGTCACTAATGATCTCATGTGGGCAACCATATCGACAGATGATGTTGTTTTGTATGAACTTTGCCACATTTTTAGCTGTAAGACTAGTGTAGGAAGCCGCTTCTACCCATTTGGTGAAATAGTCGATTGCTACTAGAATAAAACAGTGACCTCCTGTTCCGGCTGGGGTTATCTTCCCGATTATGTCAATTCCCCATGCAGAAAATGGCCAAGGGGATGTCATTGTATAGAGTAATGAAGGAGGGACATGTTGTACATTCCCGAAGATTTGGCAATTGTGGCAATGTCTTACATATTTGATGCAATCGGATTCCATTGTGGTCCAATAATACCCCAAACGTGTGATTTTCTTTGCCATCATAGGCCCACTCATGTGAGGACCGCATTCTCCGTCGTGGACTTCTTCCATTACCTTTCGTGCCTGTGAATGATCAAGGCAACGTAGGACTACACCAAGAGGTGTTCTTTTGTACAATTCTCCTTGCATGAGAACGTATTGGGAAGCTAGTAGGCGTATAGCACGTTGTCCCCTCTTGTCCATATCCGGTGGATAGGTACCAATAAGCTTAAAATTCAGGATTGCTTGGAACCAGGGTTCCTGCGCGATTTCTTCTTCATCGGTGATTTGGTGGACATAAGCCGGCTCTGACCGTCGTTCGATGCACAAAGGCATTTCCATCATGTGATCCGGCATATTAATCAGAGATGCAAGTTTCGCAAGAGCGTCTGCAAATTGATTTTCTTCCCGAGGTAGGTGTAGGTAGGTTACGTGATCAAAGAATTGAGCGACTTGGTCTATTCTAGCCTGATAAGGTGCGAGGCTTTCGCTTCGGATTTTCCAAGATCCTGTAACTTGGTTGATGATCAGTGATGAATCCCCATGTACTCGGAGGTTTTTAATGCCTAAGCTCACTGCCGCTTGTGGTCCAATGAGACAAGCTTCGTATTCTGCAGCATTGTTCGTCACCTCGAAGTCGAGTTTGACAGCAATTGGTGTGTGCTCGCCTTCAGGAGAAATGAGCAACACTCCTATTCCGAATCCTCTTAAGTTCGATGCTCCATCAAAGTATAGGTCCCAGGAGTCTACATCAGTTTGGAGTATATCCTCGTCTGGAAATGACCAAGTATCTATTGTGTGTGCGTCATTGATAGGATTTTCTGCGAAAAATTCGGCGACGGCGCGACCTTTTATAACTTTCAGTTGCACGTATTTGAGGTCGAATTCTGAGAGCATCAGTGTCCATCTTGCTAGGCGTCCGTTGAGGACGGGTTTCTCGAAGAGGTATTTGACTGGATCTATTTTGGAGTATATTTTGACGGAGTAGCTAAGCATGTAATGTCGTAGCTTCTTCGTTGCCCACATAAGAGCGAGGCATGTCTTTTCGAGTTGTGAGTATTTGCACTCGTACTCCAAGAACTTCTTACTAAGATAGTAGATAGCTCTTTCTTCACTTCCTACATTTGAGCCAAAGATGGCACCCATGGCCGTTTGATTCTTGTGAGATATAAACCAAGAGGTTGATCTCGTTGTGGTGGCATGAGCACTGGTGGTTTAGCCAATATCTCCTTGATTCGGTCGAATGCCTTTTGGCAATCATCATCCCACATGGTGTGGTCTGTTTTCTTGAGTTTCTTGAAGATAGGCTCACAAATCATTGTAAGTTTCGATATGAATCGACTTATGTACTGCACTTTTCCCAGGAATCCTCTGACTTCTTTTTCTGTTTGAGGTTGCGGCATTTCGATCAGAGCTTTGATTTTGGAAGGATCTATTTCTATACCTCGTTGGCTAACAACGTATCCCAGGAGTTTGCCAGATGTTACCCCGAATGTGCATTTCTGAGGATTGAGCCTCATGTTGTACTTTCGTAGCCTTGCGAAGGTTCGCAATATGTCCCTCTCTTTCCTTGGATTTGATAATCATATCATCTACATATACCTCAACTTCTTTGTGCATCATGTCATGTAGGAGCGTAGTTGCGGTGTGTTGATATGTAGCTCCGGCGTTGATCAATCCAAACGGCATTACCGTATAACAATAGGTTCCCCATTGGGTGACAAATGCGGTCTTATGCATATCTTCCATGGCCATCTTGATTTGATTATATCCCGCATACCCATCCATGAAGGATAGTAATGCGTGGTCTGCAGTATTATCCACCAATATGTCGATGTGAGGCACAGGGAAGTCATCTTTTGGACTTGCTTTGTTTAAGTCCCTAAAGTCAACACAAACACGGATTCTCCCATCCTTTTTGGGTACGGGTACTATGTTAGCTACCCAGTCAGAATACTCGGAAACTTTGATGAACCCGGCTTTGAATTGTTTGTCAACTTCTTCCTTAATCTTTAGAGCCCATTCTGTTCTCATTCGTCGAAACTTCTGTTTTACATGCTTGAAACCTGGCTTAATCGGAATCCTATGTTCGGCGATATCCCTATCGATCCCTGGAATGTCTTTGTAGGACCAAGCGAAAACGTCTTTGAATTCATTTAGGAGGTCTATGAAATCGGCCCTTTCGGTAGAGCTCAAGGTAGTCCCTATCCTAAGTTCTTGGGGTTCTAGTTCGGTTCCTACATTGATGGGTTCGGTGTCCTCTATTACTGGTCCCCCTTCCCCTTCCTGTAGTATTTCTTTGGCTACATAGGGAGGTATTTCGATCGAGTCTGATCCTTGGTTATCCTCAGTATCATCATAAACAGAATTGCACTCAAGATAACACAAAGAGTAAGCAGAACCTGATTTATTCATATCAAAATTCGAGTAAAGTTGAAACAAAGAAGCCAACTGATCCATGGTCAGTGGCGGCAAAGGGACAGTGGTTGGGGCATTTCCCGAACTACTGTGACTACTCGAGGCTAAGCTAGGAGAAACAAAGGGAGTGGGGATGACGACAGGAGTAGACTCTCTAATGACTCCTCTAGACTCCGACTCTGACTCCGACTCCGACTCGAACTCATCGTCTTCTGGTTCTCCATTGAACATCTCTCCTTCTCCAGTAGTGAGCTTGAAGAGTCTTCCTTGATTGTTGGTCCACTTGATTGATTTTCTCCATCCTTTCTGCTGTCTTGTGTTGGTTTCTGTGATTAACGCGGTGGGGTTGAAGGGATCCTCTTGAAGTATCATGGTAATGATCTCATCCTGCGCGGCCCTAACGAATCGATCTTCTCCAAACAATAGGCTAACAGCTTGTTCGTCTAAGCAAGGTGCTTGACGGGTTTTGACGGTAGGAACCGTTTCGGAAGGGATAAAGTAGCAATCGTGAAAGATCTCGATTCCGGCTAGCTTCCTCTCGAGATAATGCCAAGGTTCGGGAAATCCGTGAAAGAGTTCTAGACTTCCTTCTTGAACAAAATACCCATTTAAAGTAGGGAGATACGGTCGCATTTGGACTCCTACGTGCTTACGGTTTTGGACTTGGGCAAGCATTTCGAGAACTTCCTCTTTTGTGGGTTTGTACCCTAGTCCCAGTGGTATCCTCGTTGAGTTGCCTTCCTTGTATGGTGCAAAGGTGTTTCTTCGAGTAGGGTTTAAAGGCATTCCAGGGAAGTATCCCTGGGTTTTGAGTATGTGGTTGACCACCAAGTTGGAGTAAGGATTATAGTATAAGGGTGCCAACTCGCTTTCTATGACACTTACACTTTGGAAGCCCCCAAGTTCGTACACGGGATCCGCAAGGACTTGATTGTTTGACTGTTTTTCGATTATTGCCTTGATGGGTGACGATGTGATCGTCACTACCTTGCCATTTAGTGGGATCTTTATCTTTTGATGAAGGGTGGATGTTAGCGCTTTGGAAGCGTGAATCCACGGCCTTCCCAGAAGTATGTTGAAGGAAGCTTCGATGTCCACTATTTGGAAGTTAACCTTTCGTTCGATTGGCCCTGTGGCTATGGTTATGTTAGCAAGTCCTACCACCTTTCGTCGTGTACCGTCATATGCACGCACACCTTGATTGGTAGGGGTCCAATCCGACTCTTTCATGCCTAGCTTGTATGCCGTTTTGAGGGGTATGACGTTGACCGTAGAGCCATCATCCACCAAGGTCATTGGCATATTCTTCTTTAGACAAATGACAGTGATGTATAGAGCGAGGTTGTGACTAGCGCAAAAGGTGGCAAATCTTCGTTTGAGAATGTAATAGGATTACTTAGCTTTGGTGATTCTTGGAAGACCAAGTTGACTACATCTTCAGGAGTGGAGTTATGTGCTACATTTAGTTTGGCCAAAGCTTGCAGTAAAGCTTGGCGATGTGGGAATGAGCTTGCTATTAATTGCCAGACTGAAAGATCAGCCTTTGTCTTCTGTAATTGCTTGAGCAAATGATCAGTGGAGTCCTCTTCGTTGTCACTTGGTGTGATGACGTTGGTTGGACCATTTTGAGTAGTGCTTTGATATGGACGACCCGAACGAGTTAGGTGGTCCATATCTTGGTCTTCACCACTTTGGACTATTTCTTTGACTAGGGAGTTTTCAATGAGATACTCGTCCTCGTCATCGTCGGCCCAAACTCCATTGATTGCAGTTAATTCCCTCATTCTCATGATATCGCTTTCTAGTCGTATGATTTGATCAACTAGTTTATCAACCACGGTGATTACTTCTTGCATAGTAGCATCTTGAGAGAAGGTTAGTGGCACATGTTCTTCGGGTGTTGCGTTGGGATTGCGTAAGGTTGTCACCACATTCTCTAATTCCCAAACTTGTCTATACACACTCCTTGCCCATGTGATGAAGTCGGTAATGGTAGGGGAGATAGTAGAGTAGAGCCCTTTATTCTCGATTGTATGAATTTCATTTTCGAATGGAGAAATGAGGTATGAGCAATCTAAGGTAGATTCATCACTTGTGATCACTAGAACTCCAAGAGGATTCTGAGTGTTGTTGGGCTTTCCTCCCGGTGGTATTGGTAGTCGACCGTCCTCAATCATGTCTTGAAGCACGTTTTTCAACTTGTAGCATTTTTCTGTGTCGTGCCCCTTGCCCCTATGGTATTCACAAGATCGAGTTCTCGTCCCGAAATTTGGATTTTCTTTCGGGTTCGGGAGTAGGTCCAATGGGTTGGAGTTTACCTTGCTTCATTAACCTTTTTAGAGCGTTGGAGTAAGTGTCCCCAAGATTTGTGAATTTCCTTGGTGGGGTACTTTTCTTGGATGGCTCGAGAAGGTTAACTTCATCGGTCTTGCTAGTAGAGCCGTATGAACGACTTGTGGACCCTTGATATCCTCGACCTACCGTTTTGGACAAGAGTCCTTTACGGATGTCATCTTCAATCCTTGTCCCTAGTACGGTTAAGTCCTTGAAAGTTTTGATGTTTTGGTATCTCAAATGATTGGCATAGATGGGTTTGAGATTATCCACAAACTTTTCCACAAGGGTAGCTTCATCCGGGCGTTCAACTAGTTGGGTGCTAGTTTTCCTCCACCTACTTAGGAAGTCGGTGAATCCTTCTTTGTCATTTTGGGTAAGAACCTCTAGAGTACGCATGTTGACTTGGATCTCGGCATTATCCGCATATTGTTTAGAGAACTCGATTGCGGCGTCTTCCCAAGTAGCGACCTTCTTGTGATCTAAGGAGTAGAACAATTGCTTTGGGATAGTGTCAAGAGATGAAGGAAAGATCCTTCAGAACATCCCGGGTTTGATGCCTTTGATAGACATGTAATCCTTGAAGGCACGAATGTGGTTCAAAGGGTTCTCGTGTCCCTTGAACTTAGGGATATCCGTCATATTGAAGTTAGTTGACAATTTGGAATTGACGGCCTCATACTTGCAATTGTTCTCCCTGTAAATGTCATCCCCCTTAAGGTACATCAATTGCTCCTCTAAGTATTGGAGTCTTTTCTCAGCTACAGTCATCCCCATGAGAGGATTTTCATCCTTGGATTCATTGTCAGAGTCACGTAGTACTTCACTTTCATGAGGAGGCAATCTTCCCTCTACGGCATAGATACGGCCTTCAATGAGTTCAAGGCGGTCATAGACTTGGTCTTGGGTGACTTGCATTTGGGCTAGCGCGGCTAGGATTCGATCATTACCATCTTGAAGTTGGTGGAGGTTTGTTTCATCACTTGATCCGGGCATCTTGAAAACTGGATAAGAGATCGGCGACGAATCAAAACACGATCGACCATTCTAACACACTTGCTAAAAGAAGAAATGTTTTGATTCGTGAAGTGGGTGTGTGCCACTTGTGTTGAGTGAGCTTTGAAGAAAGACAACGGTTTTTTTTTTTGAAAATGTGTGTCCTAGTCAACTATAGTGTAGTTGTAGGAGTGGACTTGAAGTGAGGTTTGGAAATGGGCTTGCGGCCCGACTTTTGACATGACAAACGGACAGAGTTTTGACCGGATTTTGCGCTAATTGAAAGCCTATTTCGAAATTTTTGTTTGAAAACGGGTTTTGATTTTTTGAAAAATTGTCATGGTTTTGTTTAGAAGTGGTGATCACGCAAGGTACACACGTTTATACAAGCATTATAACGGGATGCTGAGTGCATTTAAAAGGGTTTTGGTTTAAAGGGTGGGTTGCCATACCGAACAATCAAACCCGAAGTCTGTGGAGAGGCTCGTACCAAACAAGAGTAAGGCCGATTCCTAGTCCATTTCCTCAAGTAGTGAAGGCCCTTGATACAAACAAGAGTAAGCATCATGGTATGGATGACGTCAATCGCTATCCATCCTTAGGCCCAAATAAGAATTAGGACCGTTTAGACGGGACGATTGATCGAATAGGTTGGGTTGGGCCTAGGAAGGCCGAATAAAACGGTCTAGGAAGACCGAGTTATGAAAACCGACAATTGTCTTGTACAAACTATTCCCTAACCTTGTTCAAGTTTCACCCTTGCTACACGTAAGTGTATTATCCCCAGCGGAGTCGCCAAACTGTGGACAGCGGGCCGCCCACGGGGGCGCTTGGAGGAAAAGAGAAACAAGCGTTTGCATTTCTGTATGGAGTCGCCACCAATTTTTATGAGAAATTAGAACCGTTCGAATACCTCGTGTCATGTCAAGACACAAAGTAGAGACATGAACACTAAGCAATCGTTACCCTTAGCATTCTATGTCTAGAACGACTCTCGTGGATGCCAATGAACACGGGTGTTCACAGATATCTGGAGTAAGGGGTGAGGGTACGTATTAGGAAGCTCTTTTGATCGAACACCTAATCCCGCCCGCCTCGATAGCGGCCTCTACTAATGATTAGGGAAGTTATTCGTACTTGATATATCGTCGATTATATGCATGCAATGCAACATCCAAGTTTTAATCCTAGCATGTGAGAATTAACTAAGTCGGTTGACACGTAATTAGCAAACAATTGGGTCGAAGTGGGATTTAATGCTCATTTACATGTGAAAACATACAAACAATAAAAGAAACACAATAATTATGAATTACAATAATGAAAATTACAATAATTACATTGGGATAGGCAATTTATGTCGAAAATACCTTTAAAACGGATAATTTAAGAAAAAGGAATAAAAGAACAAAATAAATTAAAGAATTAAACAGAAAGCGATATTACGGATAATAGTTAGTTAATATGTAAACTAATTACACTAGGTCAAGGCAGAAACGGAGTTCAGGGACAGAACTCAGCCAGGAACAGGCGCAGCAGAGCTGCGTCCTTTGGAATAGGCGCAGCAGACACTGCGTCTGTTCCTTGGCTCAGTTATGGCTGTAAAGCCGTAATTGCAAGCCGTTAATGTTGAGTGGTGAATTTAATGATTGATTGATGATATTTACTCGGACGAAAGTGATTAATAGGTTATTTAACATATGAATGGGTCGTGAAAACAGCAAAACATCAAATAGACGGAATTAAACGATTTGACATAAGATGGATTAATGATAGAAGTGAAAAATATTAACAAGCTAAACAAATTAAATCAATTAATTAGGTTAGATACGATGGATTAATGACGAATATGTGATGAACACGACAAAATACAGATGAAAACTATATCAAAGACGAATTCCAGAAACCCAATATTGATGAATTGAATCTCTACAACCCGGAATTGAATTTAATGACGAAAACCCGCAAATATTGGATTATTAGGGATTTAAGTCGGATTTAAAATGATTAAAACTTGTTAATGATGATGATTAAAATATACATGTGAATTATATGCTATCATGATGAAGAATTAACAATCAAACGAAACAAATAAGAGAATTTGACGAATAACAGAGGACGAACGAAGAAGAAAGGAAGCGAGAATCTGCGCGGCCTCGCAAGAGGCGCAGATGAATCTGCGCTCCTTGAAGAGGCGCGGCGATTCTTTGCGTCCTTTCTCGACGGTTATCTACTGGAAATCCGTAAAAAGAGGTTTTAAAGCATGGTTTTAGAAATCGGTTTTAATGGTATTTTCGACGTAAACCTTACAATTGATGATACAATAAATAAATACAATAAATAAAAGAGAGATTTACACCCTCAGACTTACATGTTGACGAAACGAGAAGGACTAAGATATCGATTAGTGATGCTCGACGCGAATGCAAAGAAAGTGCCCTCGTAAGAGGAAAACGATTAAGTTAATTAAGTTGATTATTGTGGAGTTGGTCAAATTGGTCGGTCATGCAAACGGGGAGGCTGGTACTCAGAAGGATCCGAGCTTACGTGGTCGAAAGTTCAAGCACGTAGACACCAAAAAGTAAGAACAAAGTCTAGAATGCAAAGGGAGAAGAGAAGGGCGGACACTCGCGTGAGAAATATGAGGAGCGAAGGCTCCTATTTATACTAATCACGTGGAGGAATTAGGGTTTCAGAGACTCTTTGGAAGTGAATCTCGGAAAGATATAAAAAAAGATACGAGAAATTACGCAGAAAAGGGCCTGGGAAGAGGCGCAGCAGCCACTGCGTCTCTTGGAAGAGGCGCAGCACCTGCTGCGTCTGTTCCCAAGGGGTTTCCTCCTGCGGAAGAAAGATTTCCGTGTTTGAGTTATGGTAGGACGGAAATAATTCGGCTTTCCTTAATATCTTATGTGAATATTACGGGAAATTGTTTACTAAAAGATAAAATTTATGAAATATGTAATAGAAATATCCGGAACATTCCAGAACATTCTGACTCGGGTTTTAACGGTTATCAGAAAATGGAGACGGTTTTAGGCCCGGACTCCGAATGTACTCTAATTACTGTCAAAACGACCGTATCGGGACGTAGATGACAACTAAGAGGTAGATATTAATTTTTGAGAAATCACTTGACGATAATCTTACGAACTGTCACAAATCGTTCCGCGTATCAAACATGCGGCCCAATCATCACCGGGTGGTTTGCGAGAGGTGCAGAAATGAGGTATCTACAGACATGTCATACAGAAAAAAATATTATGGACCTTCAATGGTAATAAAATGTACCTTTGACATAAATATATTGTACGTATATACATTTTTCGTTAATTTATAATAATTATATAAATTAAAAGTTCAAATAATAATTATCATAAGTACATAAAATATTTTGATCCATTTTTATCATGTACGTTTAACTAACTGGGCATTACATTGATTTTATACAATTAAATGTACTTCTAGCTTATATTAAATGTACCTTTAGTATAAAATCAATGTACATGCTGAGTTAGTTAAGGGTACTTGACAAAAATTGAACAACATATTTTATGTACTTGTGATAATTATTCTTTGTATCTATACTTAATATTTAATGTATCTCCAATATAAATAATGTGTCCCCGATGAATAAGCGAAATAAAGTTAATAAATAATTGTAGTAAACATGATATGTACCTATAATTATTACAAAATGTACCTTTATTATTATAGATGTACCTATATCATATAGTCAATGTACCCCTTACATATATATATGATGAACCTAACGAATTAATGATATGAATTTAATAAATAATTGAAATATACATGACATGTCATATAGGAATATATTATGTACCTCCAATGAAAATAAAATGTACCTTCGGCATAAATCTATTGTACGTACACTTTTCATTAAAATAATATGACCTATAACAAATGTAAATTTTATAATAATTATGTAAATAATAAGTACAAATTATCATAAGTACATACGATATTTTGTTCAATCTTTATCAAATATATTTAACTAACTAAGCATTACATTGATTTTATACTAAATGTACATTGTATATAAGTTAGAAGTACATTTAATAATTATTATAGGTACATATTGTTTTAACTCAGGTCTTAACATACATACATATATCAAAAGTGATACGAAAATAGCAACAAGATGCTTGTGGCACAGTGGTAATAGCAAGTGCATCTCAACCAAGAGGTCTTGGGTTCAAGCCTCACTAACAACCTTTTTGAGGTTTCACTTAATGGTTTACCATCTTTGACTACAGGCCGCTAACCATCGCTGACCGACCGCCAGCCACCGCCAGCCACTGCCAGCCACCGCCGTTGTCCGACCACCATTGACCGTTGACTGAATTTGTCCGGTCGTTGACCTCCATTGACCGGTGGCATTGACTTTTCCGACGGGTACTGAATTTGTCCGGACGTTGACCTTCCTTGACCAGAGGCCAAACCACCGTTGTTGACCGCCATTGACCGGTGGCGTTAACTTTTCCGGCGGGTCAATGGATTGGGTGTGATAGGTGGTTGTATAATAGAGTTAATCACAACCCTTAGATTAGATTTAGTGGAGTGGCCGCTAACCACCGCTGACCGACCGCCACCACCGCCACCATCACCCGATCCGCCGCACCATCACGCCGCTACCACCGCCGTTGACCGACCACCATTGACCGTTGACTGAATTTGTCCGGTCGTTGATTTTCATTGACCGATAGCGTTGACTTTTCCGACGGGTCACTGAATTTGTCCGGACGTTGACCTTCCTTGACCGGCGGCCAAACCACCGTTGTTGACCGCCATTGACCGGTGGCGTTGACGTTTCCGGCGGGTCAATGTCGGTCAATGGATTGGGTGTGATAGGTGGTTGTATAATAGAGTTAATCACAACCCTTAGATTAGATTTAGTGGAGTTAAATATAATGGTTGAAAAGTGTTCTCACCGTTCTCACCTAAAGGGTTGTTCTTGTAATACTACGGTTTTATGATTCTCTGGGTACTCTATCGAGTGGGCCTTACTCTGTCGAGTAAGGGTGTGTTGCGTTTTAAAACAGTTTCTGACCTGTTGGGTACTCGATCGAGTAACCTTGATACTCGATCGAGTAGGAGGCACTCAATCGAGTATGTCAGCTACTCGATCGAGTAGCCGGTTTACGCGGGGATGATTTTTCGGGTTTTGTTAATAATGCGATTTAATATATAATCACTTCCGTCACTTTCTTAAGACACTTTTACAAACCTAATTACTTTCAAAAGAGAAAACAATCTACGTTCTTCGCATCAATCGCATTGTTGGCAAATTCCGGAGCTTGGAAGGTCGGAATTCGTGTTTCTTTATACCTTTGTAATCCTTGCGTCGAGGGTAAGATCTACGTACTGTTTTTATGGTATTTCGTTAAAGTTAGTTAAACCCTAATTTGGGGATTTGGGGGTTTTGTTGTATTTCTTGATTGGTAGTAATTGCATGATTGTATGTTAGGAGGAGGATTCGTAGAAGAGGCCTTTTGATATCAGCTATTGAGATCGTCTGACTGTGTTGCTTTCCAGGTAGGGTTTCCCTACTCAGTATTAGTCCCATAATGTGTTGTTGGTGTTTTGTGATTGTTGAATATTATCATACTCGTATTGTGACGATTGTTGGATTTGGTTGTTGATAGTAGTTGTGATTGATTGTATCTGTCTTTGTTCTTCGGGGCGCGTCCCTGGCTGAATGGAGTCACTTGTGGGAGTGGCTTCACGCCCATTATTCGCCTTCTGTGGAACTCGCCATAGAAGGGATGTGCACATTAAGGAATTTGGGTTTATCGCTCAATGGAGATGAGCGGGGATTAGGTGGGAACGGCTGCGGTCCCCCACTGGCGGCGTGGAGTGACCTGTTGCGATGGGCACTCTGGCAGGGCTACATACTTTAGTGTGTAGTCAGTATTGTGGAGTTGGGAATGGAGTTTGGAGTATATTTGTGACGACTGAGCTGTGTTGTTTGTTGTATTGTTGGATTATATAAATTGTGTGATTAGTACTGACCCCGTTTATTGTTTTAAAAACGGTGGTGATCCAATCGGGGATGGTGAGCAGTTGTTGAGCAGCTATGAGTCGAGTTACATGGGATAGCTGGGATGTGCCACTTTCAGATGATAGAGTCTTCCGCTCTAGCCTGAGTAGTTCATTAAACATTTCATTTAGTTGAGTAGACAGTTGGTTTTGAGAACATGTAACCGTATTTTGGTATTTGGTTTTGGATTGTATCTTATTCACTAAAGTTATACTATTTAAATGATTGTTTCGTTATTGTCTTATGATTATCATTGCCTCGGGCAACCGAGATGGTAACATCTTTATACCTGGGTGGTCCTGGTAAGGCACTTGGAGTATGGGGGTGTTACAGTTCTCATATGATCCCAAATCTTATTATTATTATTATTATTATTATTATTATTATTATTATTATTATTATTATTATTATTATTATTATTATTATTATTATTATTATTATTATTATTATTATTATTATTATTATTATTATTATTATTATTATTATTTTTTTTTTATTATTATAATTATTATTATTATTATAATAAAAATAAAATTATTATGAAATTATTATTATTATTATTATTATTATTATTATTATTATTATTATTATTATTATTATTATTATTATTATTATTATTATTATTATTATTATTATTATTATTATTATTATTATTATTATTATTATTATTATTATTATTATTATTATTATTATTATTATGGGTTAGATCCGTACCAGTCTGGACCTTCTTAAATGAAGGGCCGGCGGAGTCCTTCTTTTCCCCTGCCTCGGTGACGGTGGTAGCAGGCATCGGTTCTTTTCTCTTCTTTGATGGAGGAGGACCCTTCGCAACGGTGACCTCCTCATCGGTAATATCGACGACCTCCACCATCTCCTTTTGGACTGCAGGGATTGGAGGAACAATTGAAGTTGACGCCGTCGCCGCCAAAGACGTTGCTTTTCGCGTTCGGCGCGGCACTTTACTGGCAACCTTCGCCTAGGCCGCCGTCACATCTAGGACCTTCAACTGCTGGTCCATGAGGTCGTTTGGCGCCGGTCTGCGATCACGTGTATCGGCCTTCGGGTGCATCTCAACAACGTTCTTGTCCTTGTCAAGTCCCATCTTCTTGAGGATTTCCTCGAGGCGGTCCGGGCCAAAACGGTCTGTAAAAGAAACGAAGCAAGAGTTAAATAAAAGAAATAAATCAAGGTTCAAAAACAGAAACATTAAAAGCAGAGATGGGCCTCACACCGACCCCACTCACCCTGTGCTAGGGCCGGTATGAGGCCGACGTGGCAGAGCGGCTCATCTTGAAGAATGATCTGCGTCGGGGGCATCCATCCCTTCGGCGACCCATCGTTATCAGTCTCAAACAGCTTCATTGCCCGCCGTTCGTCCGCATTAAGATGGACCTTCAAGGCGTCCATCTTAAGCTTTTGCCGGGAGACATATTTCTCACGCTCCGCTTTGCTCTCGCACCGCAAATTGACGCGGTGCTGGAAGGACCGAGGCAGTGGATAATCCCGTGGAACCTCAACATATACCCACCGTGCCTTCCAGTCCTTGCAGGAAGTAAGCTTGGGGACGGTGATATAACCTGGCTCGGTCTGTATGCTATACCACCCCTTGCCACCTTGGACATTCAGTCGAAGGTGATGAAGCCGGCGGAATAGGTTCACCGTTGGGGCCTCCCCCTTAAACTGGCATAGCCACACAAAGCCAACAATCGTCCGGATGGCCAACGGATGCAACTGTGCCACAGCGACGTTCATTGCTTTAATTATGGCAGAACGCATGCATTGAAAGGAAACCGGAGCCCATACTCCAGGTGTCTCATGTATACGCCGATACAACCCGGGGGAGGGCAACAGACGGCCTGACCCTCTTTAGGAATAACAATCCTATACTCTCTACCGAAGGAGAAATGATGTTCGAAAAAGTCAGGACCAGAACAACTGGCGAACTTGTTGGTCCAAGCACGATCAGGGCCAATCTTACAGGCGTCGCCGTGATCCAAGAGATGCGGCCTCTCCTCGTCGGAATGAGTCTTTTCCTCATCATCACCGTCCTCATCACCATCACCATCATCCGAGAAATCCTCCAAGTACTGATCATCAACCTCAGGAGAAGGAGACCTAGGGCCCCCAGACCTTATCGGGATGGCGGCCAGTGCCTCCTCCTCCTCATCAAGGCGCGACGGGGAACCCCCCGGCGCAGGATTACTAGGTCCGGCATCAGCAGAAGACATGTTCACAACAAAAACTTAACAATTAAATGTTGGAAATTTTGTTTGTTTACCTTGGGAAGAGTGTTACGCCGAGTAACGCTTCAAAGACTAGAGAGAAGTTTCGTCAAAGAAAACTAAGCGAGAAAAGAAATTTTTTTGAGAAAATGAATTTGGAAGGCCAAATTCAGGGGCTAACTACCCTATTTATAGGGCAAAGCCCACTCAATCCGACCAATCAGGGCAAAGCCCATGAAGCGTCAACCAATCAACACCGAGACACGTGTCAAGCATGCAGACACGGAATGTCAATCGTCACAACAGTTACCAATCTTCTTTGACACGCTACTTGGCGGAATGCCAATCGACGTATCTTCTTCAACACGCTCCTTGTTATCTACTTGCCAAACGGCCAGCTGATCAACCAAGCTTGGCAGCACCGGCCGGGGGCAATCAAAGCATCCGGCACTCTCAACCTTGGACCCGCCGGCCAGCGACACCTTCTTTTCCACATTTGATGTCCATTACACATCCATGTGGAGGGGGGATATGGTACGGCCTGAACAGAAGCAAGCCGGGGAAGAGGAAGCCGGGGAAGAAAATTCAACTTGCGCAGAATACGCTCAACACTCATCGAAGGTCCATACCACGGCATAGACTACGCTGGGGGCAAATTGATGGGGCATATTCTGCACCCGCTGACCGAGTCAACATATTGAACAAGGTCAAAGATCAAAAGACAGCAAGTCAACATGTTAGACCGCCTAACGCGACGCACTGTCGGCCGGTCACTGGGTCTCGGTGGGCAACCACTAGCAGTCGGGAGACATATCCGCGTACTCATATCCAAGACCCCTCGGCATGGAGTCAGCCGGCCTGCCATGGGTCCCTCGGCCGAGGGTAGAACAGTCTTTCCACCTGCTAGCCACTTGGCCACTACGTGACAAAAGGTGAAAGTCTATAAATACTCCACTTCTCTCATTTAGAAGGGGATCCACAATCTAACCTAAAACTCACTATTCATCTGGTATAAACTCCCTTATCTCTCTACAATATACTTTGTCAAGTAACACACAACTTAATCCCTTTAAGTTTACTGACTTGAGCGTCGGAGTGAGTACGCTCGGTGCAAAGCCGAGCCCTCAGTTTGTTCATCGTTTCAGGAGAGACCGAGAGGAAGAGTCAAAGCAAGGAAGGACATCCATTCACCAAGCTTACGTGATAAACAAATCTGCTCCGGAATCTACACCCGGAACAATTATTATTATTATTATTATTATTATTATTATTATTATTATTATTATTATTATTATTATTATTATTATTATTATTATTATTATTATTATTATTATTATTATTATTATTATTATTATTATTATTATTATTATTATTATTATTATTATTATTATTATTATTATTATTATTATTATTATTATTATTATTATTTACTGAGTCAGCTCTCTTTTTCCACGTGTAAGCTAAAGCCATCCGACTCATCTATTATTTTATTATTTATTACCGTCTAACAACAAAATCCGCAATTATTATAATTAATAAATATAATTAATAAATATAATTTATAAAATATGATTTATAAAATATGATTTATAAAATATAATTAAAATACGGGGTATTATAATATTATTTTTCAATGTTAGACAAATAATATACTTAGAAGTACACCATATTTTTTTTTGGTGGAATGTGAAATTCTCATTAATAATTAAACTTTGAGGTACAAAACACCAATTACAACATACAAAATCCAACAGAATAACTCAGCTGGCTAGATTCACTGAGTTGACCCATGCTAAATCCCTACACCTTAGGCGCTCAATATGTAACACACTCAATCTACACCTCACTCTTTCCTGTATTCTTCTCACAATACAATCAGGGTGCTGCACTAGCTCCTCAACCCTACATTTGTTACGAGTTTCCCAAATCAAGTAATTCAGACTGGAAAAGATAGCCAGTATGATCTTTTTCTTCAACAAAGATCTACATCTCCATTTCAAAGCCCATGTTATAAGGTCCCCATGCCAATCAACACACAACCACTGCCTGAGCTGAACTAAGCATCGAACACTGAAGCTGCAGTCAAAAAACAGGTGCTCATGTGTTTCAGGTGCCAAGCCACATAGATAACACAAACCATCATTAATAACACAAAACCTAGTTAACTTGTCCTTAGTCAGCAACCTGTGCTGAATAAACAGCCAACAGATAAAATTATCCTTAGGTAAGCTTAGCCTGTTCCAAACCAGAGGAAGCCACTCTTTCTTACCGTGAACATCAATTAGCCAATTATACACCACATCCTCAGAATATGGTTTAACCAGCCAATTATTGCACATAAACCCATTGATCAACTTATCCTTAACCTTGAATATCTGTCTCCATGTCCAACTAGAAGACACTGAAGGAGTATAGCACCACCAATTTGATTGCTTTATATAAATGTGATGAACCCACTTTACCCAGAGACAGTCTTTCTTACTAGCTACCCAACAAGTATACTTGCCAAGCATTACAATATTCCTTATATGGCAATTGACAATGCCCAAACCTCTATAAACTTTACGTAAACAACAGGTATCCCAGGAAACTGTAGGGACCTTGTGATGTTCCTCACTGCCAGACCTGAGATAAGCTCTGCAGATACACTCCACTTTGAGAATAACTCCTTTTGGCAGTAGAAATATCCTTGCCCAGTAACTGTGCAGTTGAGTTAAGACAGTCCTAACAAGAACCAATCTCCCAGCATAACTGAGATGTTTAGCCCCCCCAGCTCCTAATCCTCTCAACCATCTTCTCTACAAGTTTATTGCATTCCAAGTTGGACAGTCTCTTGTATGAAATTGATATACCTAGGTATCTAAAAGGAAATTTACCCTTCTGAAACCCAGATAGCAGGAGAATATCCTCAGCAACAAGGTTAGGCACACCATTCATGTAGATATCTGATTTATCCATGTTCATACAAAGACCAGAAGCTTCAGAAAAACTCAGAAAAGCCCTCATTATTATCTTAACAGATTCCTTATCACCTCTACAGAAGATAAGTAGATCATCAGCAAAAACCAGATGACACAGTCTCATTGCCTTACATAGAGGGTGGAACCTAAAGGTGGGTTTCAAAGTCACAATATCAAGGATCCTAGTGAAATACTCAACACATAAGGTGAATAATAAAGGCGACATGGGGTCTCCCTGTCTGAGGCCTCTCATACCCTTGAAATAACCAAAATGAGAACCATTAAGTGAGATAGTGTATGTAGGTGTAGTCACACACTGCATAATCCAGTTGATCACCATGGGAGGGAACTTAAAAGCATACAACATGTCTTCAACAAAGGTCCACTCAATAGAGTCATAGGCTTTTCTTAAGTCAATTTTCATCATCACCCTAGGGGAACAGGCTTTCCTATTATAAAGCCTTACAAGATCTTTACAGATCAAAATGTTATCCACAATATCCCTGCCATGTATAAAAGCACTCTGGTTGAGACTGATAATGTCAGCTAACACCCCAGCCAACCTGCCACATATGATTTTAGAGATACATTTATACAGGACATTACAACAAGCAATAGGCCTGGAGTCCATCACAAATCCAGGAAACTCTTTTTTAGGAATAAGCGTCAAAACTGTAGAGTTAATTTGCTTCAGCATCTTTCCATTTCCAAAATACTCCTTCACAGCTGCAGTAACATCCTCACCAATCACAGGGAAGGCATCCTTCTAGAAACCAGCAGAATATCCATCAGGGTCAGGCGCCTTCTCATTAGGAATGGAAAAGAGTGCCTGTCTGATTTCACTGTCAGTAACTTGTTGACATAAACCAATACATTGTTCAGCAGAAATGATTTTGCCCCTTCTAACCACCCCAGGATTGACAGCAGTTACAGGTGCTGAACTGCCTAGCAAAGAAATATAATACTCAGTGAAAGCAGATTCAATGGTAGGATTGTCAGAACAAAGCCTGCCATTCATATCATTAATGGCCAGGACCTTATTCTAAGCTCTCCTTGCTCTGATAGAACTATTTTCATCATTACAACTCATCCACTGTATATATTTGCTTTTTGTCCTAAAAACATGTTCCTAGCCTCATCTAATTCTTTAAACGTGTTGGAGGCAATCTTTTCGTCAGTCTGCAGAATCAAATTCCTAGGATCCAAGTGGAGCTTAGCTTGTACCTCATCAAGATACATTTTATCAGCAGTGGCAGTGTTAATAATATCCCCATACCCTTCTCTATTAAGTTTATTGAGGGGGGATTTTAATCTTTTAAGCTTTTTAGCCACCTGGAACATTCTGCAACCCCTCACACAACCAGACCAAGCATGTTTAACAATACTCAAAAACTTCTCATCTTTGCCCCACATGTTAAAATACTTAAAGCTATTATTCTTTCTATCACAATCCTCCCATAGACTAAGAATGCAAGGACTATGATCATACAATCCCTCAGGTAGGAAGTTAGCCGTACCAGAAGGGCCAGTGAGAATCCAAGAAGAATTTTCCATAACCTGATCTATCCTACTAAACACATTACAATCACCTTCGTGTTTATTATTCCAAGTATAATATGCACCAGTCACTATTAAATCATACAGACCACACAGGTCCACACAATCCTGGAACTCTCTTACTTCAGCAGAAGTGACAGTAGAACCAATTCTCTCATCAAAGTGTAGAACATTGTTGAAGTCCCCCATGACAAGCCAAGGATCTACACAGTTAGCCTTCATTTGAATTAAGGAGCTCCAAAGATCTCTTCTATCAATGTCCTTGTTACACCCATAAACCATAGAACAGACCCAGGCATACCCAGATTGTAAGTGAGAGACATGTAAATGGATGACTTGTACCTCTTTCTTTATTACAGTGACATTAAAAATAGAGGGATTCCAAAGAATCCATATCCTCCCCCTATCTCTAATATTATTATTAACTTCATACTTTCAACCAGTCCCCAAACCAGCAAGGACAATACTAATATGTTTTGGTTTAACCCTAGTTTCAATTAATCCAAAAAAACAAACATTATTCATATGCAAGAGTCTTCTTATATCTCCTTCTTTATTCCTTTTATTCAGACCACGAACATTCCAAAATTCAATACTAACCATGAGGATTTATAGATAGCTTCCCCTTGCTTAGGCTGTTCAGAAGATTCTTTCTAATGGAGTACTGAAGTACATCCATAAATGAGGGTCCATTCTGAACACATCCATCCTCTCTTCTAACAACCTTATTCAGAAATCTTGCAGGAGTGACTGAGTTAAGTACAGAACCTTGGTAAGGCATGGGTGTCACAACAGCTGAAGGATCCAGAGTAGGCAACACCACTGGGTTCTCTTTTTGACTCACCTGTACCCGAGGTTTGGTCACAGGAACAGGAGCCTTTGGAACCCAAACTTTCTGCACAGGCTTCTGCACTTTCCTAGGCTTCTGTTTTTTGCAACTGCCTGTTTCATGACCAATCCCTGTACAAGTAGCACAGATGACAGGTTTCCACTCATAAAACACTTGTTGTTTAACCAGATGCCCCTTTTCATCAACAAATTCAACATAATCAGGAAGTGATTGACCAACTCTCACCTTAACCATGTACCTAGCATACTCCAGGAACTCTTTCTTCTGAGTAGCTCGGTCACATCTAAGAGGAGAGCCAACCAATCCAACAATTTTTAACGGATCCAAACTGGCACAACAGGTGGTATGGTTTTCTCCAGTTTCGATTCAGGAGTCCAATCCTTGATAATGAAAGGCTTATTATTAAATAAAGTAGGACCAGACTTAAGCGCTTTCTCCTTATCCTCTCCCGACTTAAACCTAACCAAACATACATCGTTTTTCTTAAACGCAATCTTATCAATTGCAAGAAGTCTCCAAATCCTTCGAACAAAACCTCCCAGTACAGCACTAGGAGGATTCGCCCCAAGGAAATAGCATAATACCGAAGTCGACCAGAAATCCAATTCACTTTTAACATCATCATCCGTAAGCTGTAAAAGAGTCTTACCAGCAGAAGATTACGATTTATGGCGACGACGGCGTACCTCTTGCACTCCTCATCATCAGTAGATTTCTCTTCCTGTATTACTTCAAGTTCCTTGTCCAAATTAAACGCTCGTAGCTTCGCAGCTGTGGAACTCTCAGCAGTACAAACAACTGAAACAATTTCACTCAATTCCTTATTATTTGGCGTAATAATACTATTTTTTGATTTAGTAATTGATTGACTACTATTATTTTTATTTTTATTTGGAGTGTTACTAGTATACGTGATCCGTTTGCTTCTCGCCATTGCAGAAAAACAGAAGGATCTTTCAAGCTTTACTACTATACTACTATACTTTTCTAACGTCTTACACTTGTTAATTGTAAATATTTGCTTAGATTAAGTACACTATATTTTTAGCACCTAATTCGACATTAAACCCGGTTTAGTAATGACCAAATACTATATTAATTCCTCCATTCAACTCCACTCTACCACTTTACTTTATCACGTTTGTCAACACTTATTTTTCGGGGTAAATATTGTTCGCTATGTATTTGCAAAAATTATAAAAGTTAGATATTTTTAATGTACTCGTAAAGACGAATTAAACATGATCCCACATGAATACTGTAGAAAATTAAAAGTGGTAGAGTGGAGTTGAATGGAGGAAGTATCAATTAATATTCGTACGTTTTTTTTTCTATTTTTTTTATCATAATTAAAATATGTGCAAATGATATGAAACTTATACTCTAATGATAGGCTTTTTTTACGACGAATCTAATTATAAAATTTTCATATTTTTTTTACGATACTTTTTTGCTAAATATAAATAAAAATTATAAACAACACTTGAATATAATATGGAAAATATATCATATTGTGGAGATAATGATACACTCTCATAAAAGCTCTCTAAGACATACTGAAGAGACTCAAAAGATTTTGGATTGATACCTTAAGTTCCAATGATGCCTCCTATTTATAATCATAGAATCATCTCATCTTATGCTAATCTTTCGGTGTGGGACAATTTTACTATTTATATGTAATAAAGTCATCACATCTGCATTATTTTTCAATGTGGGACAAATTACGTACAAAGAAATACATCATCTTTTTCGCACCTTGTTCGACATCAAGCTCAAATTCTGAATACGAGCAATTGCTACTTCAATATATGTAATAATTATATACCATCTATTAATATTCGTACGTTTTCTTTTTTCTATTTTTTTTATTATAATTAAATTATGTGCAAATAATATGAAATTTATGCTCTGATGATAGTATTTTTTACCACCAATCTAATTATATTATTTTCGTAAAAAAGTTTTACGATACTTTTTTGTTAAATGAAATGTAAAAAATTTTATAAAAAAAAATATAAATATTGAATATAATATAGGAAATATATATTACTCCCTCCATACCATATCAATGGTAACATTGAGAATCTTGGCACTATTCATGATCGTAGTGAATTTTCGATATTATTCTTAATCTATAAGACAAAATATAGTCATGTGAGATCTTGTTTGATTTATCGTCATGAATGTTATAAGAATATCAAATTTTTATAAGTTTTAATAATGTGTAACTAAAGATATTCACGTTGCAAAACGTGTCTCGACAAGTATGAAAAAATCAATGTTACCATTGGTGTGGTATGTAGGGAGTATATTCTAATCATAATAATAATTAAAATATTTTCCAGTATATTTTTTGTATCAAAAATATTATTTAGGACACTTTCCTAAATTAATTAATTAATTAATTTTTAATAATACAAACACTTAAAAGTACTCTAATACAATATTTAGGAGACTCAAAAGATTTTTGCTTGATACCTAAGTTTCAAATATGACTCCTATTTATAATCATAGGACCACCCACCAAATGGTAATCTTCCAATGTGGGACAATTCGACTATTTATATGTAATATATTCATCACACCTACATAATTCTTCAATGCGGGACAAATAACATATTGAGAAGTACACTATCTTTTATCATAATTAAAATATGAGAAAATAATAATACTTCGTTCATACCATTGAATTGTTTACATTTTCTATTTTACCCTGTTCCGCTTGACTGTCTACGTTTCTATATATGGATATTTTTTTATCAACTAAATGACCCACATACCCTTGTGTACTTTTATAACTTTCGGTGGGTGGGTGTCAAAATATGAAGGGCTTACATGAGAGTAGTTGTGTAAGTAAACATATGATAAATAGAGATACCCTATTTTTTTTTTTTTAATATTTGTGCAATAAGTAAATATAAACAATTCAATGGAAAGGAGGAACTAGTAAATAATACGAAATTTATACTCAAATGAAAATATTTTTCGCTACGAATCCAAATATCTAAGTATTTAAATGTTTTGCATTATACTTTTTGGTTAGATTGATAATCAAACAATTATTTTATGTAAAATATAACTTTGATATTTAAAATATTACATAGTATCTTTGTCATAATCTTGGAAGATCTTATAATATACTTTCCTAAAATTTAAAAATATGAAGTGGACGCTCTAATATCGCTCGAAAAAAGCCTCTTATATATATATATATATATATATATATATATATATATATATATATATATATATATATACTTATATATATATATATATATATATATACACTAGATTTAATGCCCGTGCGATGCACGGGCCACTTGTAATATTATATTTTATAAACAGTTGATGAATTTCACTTAATAAAAGACCACTACAAATTTCAAATTCTCCTCATGAAAAGACTTTATTCAAACTCTAACTCCACGTCAATTCAACTATGCTTAGAATACATTTCTTCGTGAGAGATGAATAATTAAAGTTAATTTTATACGCATAATAAGTTTCGTCTAATCTTAGTAAGATTAACTCTTGCTTTGTAAATTTGTAATATGGTTGAAATTGAGATTACAATTTATCAGGCCACTTTGTAATGAATTAAACAGTGAGTATAATGTTCTTGTTTGTGCAAAATGTATGCCCATCGTCGTAAGTATAGTATGACTTCAGAATTATGTGTTACAGATTTCGTAAGAAAATTAATTTCAATTAGTCTTTTTTATATGATGATCAATGATTTTAACGTTGAAATTACCTCTTTCGGTATAAATTTTTTGCAAGAAGATTCTTCTTTTTTATTCTTCCACAAGGGGGAATAAAAAGAGATGAGAAATTCTTACAAGTAGTATCCACTATGGTGTCAAAACTATGCAAAGAGAAATTCTATAGTGTAACACTCTATACATTTGAAGTAAGAAAAACTTGATAGAAAGGAGAGGGAATGAGGGGAGTTATCTGAATAATAACCAAAGCTTTGATCAGGTGAAGTAGCTGAACTTCCGTCAGCTCCTTCCCATGAAAGATACGAGTGTTTCTTTCCCTCCAAATGAAGTAGACAGTAGTAGCTAGGCTACACCTGAGCCATTTCGACTTCCAGTGCCTCATGTGCTTCTGTTTGACAGTCCATTGGAGAGCAGAAACAAGGTCAATGCCTACCCAAGGGATATTCAACCAGGCAAGCATACTTTCCAGAATGCTAGTAGAGTAAGGGCATCTGAAAAACAAATGGTGATGAGTTTCAGCATGCTTCTTACACAACACCTATTAATTAGAGGAAGACCTCTCTTAATCATATTTTCCATAGTAGCAAGCTGTCTAGAGGCAGCTAACAGGGTGATTATTCTATGACAAGGAATAATCTTTATTCCAGTCATACTCCTGATCCATAATTTTTTGCTGTTCTTTGATCTGAGCTTCTCATAAGCTTTGGAAACATTAAATTTGCCAACTGCAGTGCATTCCAGGAGACTGGCAGCAGCCCTGTCAGCAGTACCAGCCAACTGCAGCCAGTAATCTCTCACTCTCAGAATGTTTTTGAAACTCTCAGGGTGACTATCTTTGCATTGAACAGTCCATATGGTGTCACTCTTAAGCATATAAGTTGATATCCAATTCTGCCAGAGCCCACTATCAGTAGGTGCAAGAGCTAGTTTCCAGATCCACCATGACAAAAAAAAGCTTTGTTCCAGGAAAGAAGTTCCTTGACATTAAAATCACCCTCTGGCCAGGGAGAACAAACTGCAGTCCAGCTTTTATACACCATCTTCCTACTGCCTTCCACTATCGCCCAGAAATAGTTTTTACAAAGTTTGTTAATGGCCTTGATAATCCAAGGGGGAGAAGAATACTGTCACACCAGAAAGTGTCTATGCCAAAAATAATAGAGTTGATCAGCTGGCCTCTGCCAGCATAAGAGAGGGTTTTACTGGACCAATGATTGACATAATTTTGACCATGACAGCACCATACATCTCTCTATATAATTTTGCTGAGTTCAAGGGCATTGCCAAATAACGGAAGGGGAAGTGACCTTCAGTGAAACCAGACCTGCTGAGGATAAGGGCCTTGACTTGAGCATCAACCCCACCAAAATAGATCTCTGTCTTTTCAGGATTTGCAGCAAGACCAGACCAATGAGCAAAGTTAGCCAGAGTGTTCTTAACAGCTAAGACTGAGTGTAAGTCTCCTATAGTGAACACCATGAGGTCATCAGCAAAGACCAAATGGGTAAGGTTTAATCAGGAGCATTTGGGGTGATGAGAAATATGAGGTTGGTTACAAATATGTCTGAGATACCTAGAGAGAATCTCCATACTGAGGACAAATAAGAAAGAGGAGAGAGGATCCCCTTGTCTCACCCCACTTTGTCCTTTAAAAAACCCAGTGACTGTACCATTAATCTTGAGAGTGAACCAAGAGCCAGTGATGCATCCAAGGATCCAACTGATAAATTGAGGAGGAAAGTTAAGAGCCTGCAACATATTTTCAATGAACTTCCACTATAAGGTGTTAAAAGCTTTCTTAATGTCCACTTTGATGAGGCTTCTAGGTGAAATGTGCTTTCTATCATAGCCTTTGACCAAGGCTTGAGAGAGCATAATATTTTCAAAAATGTTCCTATCTTGTACAAAAGCTGCTTGCTCAGCTCCTACAAGAGAGGGCATAACAATCTTCATTATGGTAGTCAAAATTTTTGCAATGGTTTTATATATAGTAGTGCAACAGGATATTGGTCGAAAATCCTGAACAGATTGAACAACTTTCTTTTTAGGAATGAGGGCAAGCAGAGTAGAGTTAGCCTGCTTGAGCATTTTCCCTGTGTGAAAGAAGTCCAAGATAGCTTTACAGAAATCAGCTTCTATAATAGACCAAGAGGTCTTAAAAAACCCTGATGAAAAAACATCTGGACCAGGGCTTTTGTTGGAGTCAATATCAAAAAGGGCTGTTTTTATTTCCTCCTTTGTTATAGGCTTGATCAGGGGATCCCAAGAATCCTGAGTGAGAGTTGCCCCAGTAGCTATAAAGTCCTTGTTTAATGGAGCTACATCCACTGCAGTGCCCAGCAAGCTAGTGTATTATTCAATGAAAGCCTTAGCCACATTTGATGTACCATATTGCCTCACTCCATGAGCATCATTCAATTCTCTAATAATCTGAGCATGTTTCCTCTCCTGGATCCGAGCAAAAAAACACCTGGTACTCCTATCATTATTAAGAATCCCCTCCACTTTTTCTCTCTGCTTCAGAGTACTCAATTCATCTTTCTAAAGTGCAACATATGCTGCAAGCAAGAGTTGCTCCTCAGCCAGCAAGGTACTAGACAGAGGATCAGTCTGCAACTGAGCCTAACATCTAGATAGAGCTAGTTTTGCATCCTTTGTTTTGTCACTAATGCTAGAGAAGTGTTGTAATATCCCAAATATTTTATTATTTACTACTATTGATTTTGATTACTTTATTGTGATATTTCCAAGAAGAAAAAGGAAAGCTTATAAACCCTTGCGTCTTTCTATTCAATTCCGATTTCTCTTCTCATATATATAGTTAACCTCCTAATTTATTTCAATAACTTATTAATATACTTTAACAGCCGTCTACTCATTCCTTCATTCATCATCTAATATACCATCCATATGATATGTAGCCATCATCCTAATTAGTTACATAATAAAAATTATCCTACTCTTGTGATTTTGGCACCACGTGGTATTACAGTCTTTGCTCACCACACATCATCAATTGTTTCTGTCTACTTCATGTCTTTGAATTTCGTGGGTTAATTTCCGAGCAAGTTGTAAGTAAATTCTTGATGCGTCTCGAAAAGATAAGGTAACACGATTTTACCGATCCTATTATAATTATTATCGTTCGGGGTTATATGATTATGTGTAATTTATTTGTGTTATATGTGTTTAAATTGATTATTAAGAATGAATGTGATATTATTTTTATACTAGCTATAATATTTTATTGTTAAGTTAATTAATTGTGAGATGGGTTAAGCTATGTCGATTATTTGAGATATTCAGGATGCGTGAGTTTGAGAATATAGTATTGGGGTAATTAAGAATGATTTATCAATGCGTCCATTATTTGTGTGATTTAAGATTTGGTTAACAGTATGGTCTTTGGGTTAAGCATTATAATGATTTGGACTTCTCCTATGTTTGTCTCCAAGGGTAAAGTAATTGAAGTAGTTTTAATTTAACGACCATGACATGAAACTACGCAGTATTCGTACCAAGCAGTAAGAATACCATTATGGTTACAGTAGAATTTTGGCCGTGAATGAGTGATTTTTATCTCGTGACCAGTTTTTGTATTGTGTTTGAATTGTCGCATCCTTTGATCAGGTCTAGCGGATGAGTAGCTTAGAGTTTTACTCTAAGTGTTGAACAATTCCTTTAATGGAATATTTGACAATATCGATATTGAAATTGAGATGGAAATTGGTTACTGGTATGGAGTTATGGGGCCTATGTGCCGAGTTATGTTTACGGTCCGGAGTGACCATGGTTATTGAGTTATATTATTATGAGTTTGAAATCGATATTGAGATAATTCGTTTAATCTTTTATTTATCGTATTCGTTATTTAATTTAATTCCCGAGTCATTTATATAATTAGAGACGGGTTTTGAGTCGGGTTGGTTAAAATGGAAAATCTATATCGGGAAGTTTCCATTTAAGGAAACTTTCCATGTTAGGAAGTTTCTATTTTTAGTAACCTTCTATTTTGGGAACGGGAATAGTTAAGTAATCATTTATCATTATTTATCTTTCAGAGGGCGAATTTGTTGTGGAATATTATTAAGCATCTACTTATCTGTCTGCTGCTATCTTTGAGGTAGAGAAATACACTTGACTTATTATCGTTGTTGTTGAATTGTGTTGACTTGATTCATGGTTGTTGATTTACGTTATGATTCATATACGGGAAGGTGATTGACTGAATTGATCGTATTGAGTATGATATCACAACATCGGGTAACCGGCGTGATTTTATGATTTATCAGTTCAATGATATATATATATATTGTGTTGCATTAATTTCTTTTGAGCATTCATATGCATTGGAGATGGAGGATGTTGTGGTGATGTGGTGTGGTGATGATGATGTTGTGATAAGGCCCAGGCGGGTTCTGCAGGACTTGCCCTGGTGTCCTCAATCTGAGTGGCGGATCGGCTACGGTCGATATATATAGTCTACCGGGGATCGGTATGGCTGGGCGTTCCGGGTTATGAGTTATGAGACTGGTTATGAGATATGAGTTGAGATGGAGATGGAGGTGACGGAGAAGCATGCATATCATATTTTTTTTTGTTGTTTCATTGTTTTCCCTACTCAACCTCGTGGTTGACCCTGTATATTCGTGAACACCTATGATGACCCAAATATTGGCGAGCAGACTTGACATGTTTAAGAGATAGAACGGGAGCTTGGTGGGCGTGAGGCACTGGATCAGAAGACTTAGTAGCTAGATCATCATCTAGAAGACTTTCACTTTTATTTATGTTAGTTCTTTGTAATTTGACGTAAAAGAGGTTTTGTAATAATTAAGTTAAAGTAATTATATAATTTTGCCTTGGAGTTTAATTTGTTATTCACTACCTCGGGAAACCGAGATGGTAACAGTCCGGTTTATTAGGGAATGTCTTGCTAAAGGCTCCTTTATAAACCCGGGTGTTACAAGTGTCTCTTATGGAACTTTGTGAGGGCATATTTGAGAGACTTTAGTTTAGATAAAAGCTTAAACATGCTGGTTCCAGTAGTAGGAGTATTCCAGGTTTGAGTAACTAAATCCTGATAATCTGTGTGGTTAACCCAGCAGTTGAGAAAACTAAATCTTAGCTTATGCCAATTATCCTAAAAAATGGACACTAAAACAGGTGAGTGATCAGAAATTCCTGAGGGCAAAAAATTGACATAAGAAGTGGGAAATTTTGAAAGCCAAGCACAGTTAACCATAGCTCTATCAAGTTTTGTCCAAACCCTAGTATCTGGTTCTTGGTTGTTAGTCCAGGCGAATTCACAACCTATACTCCGCATATCATCTAACCCACACTGAGAAATGCAAGTATTAAAGTTAAGAATATCAGCAATTGTAGGTGGAGTGTTAGTGATCCTTTCATCTACAGTTCTGACAACATTAAATTCCCACAGGATTACCCATTCAATTACAGAGTGACTGTAATAGACCAGGGAATCCCAAAGATTATGCCTAACTTCAGCATCATTGCTACCATAAGCTAAGGAACAATGAAAGGGGAAGCAGGTGGCAAAATGAGTTATTTCACAATGGATAACTTGAGCAGTAATATATACAATGGATACCTTAACAGTGGAGGTATTCCAGAGTAGCCGAATCCATCCATTTGCATGCTAGTCATAGTTAGTGATCACACTATACTGTTGAAAATAATTTTTGATTATTCCAGCAGCTTTATGCTTCTTTATTCTGGTTTCCAGAAGCCCAAAAACACCAATTTTATTTTCCCTCAGAAATTGCTTAACTTCCACTAATTTTATGGGTTCATTACACCCCCCGATATTCCAAGAGCAAATCTTCATTTGTTGGGTTTGTCAAGAGGAACAACATCCACTATAGCCTTAGACACACCAGTTACTGGTTCTCCAATAACTTCAGCATTTGCTAGCACTTCATAGCTATTGACAGTAGCAATAGAAGTGTCATCTTCATGTTGAAGCACCACATCATCAGCCCATGAGTCTCTCTTCTTGGCAATTTTAGATCCCCCCTTCCCTTTCCCAGATCCCTTCTGTTGTGCAGAGTCAGGGCCTAGCTCATTGCATACTGAGTTATTTTCAACAGACTTGGGAGGTGAGTGATGAGGAGGAGAACTAGGTTAAACAGCCACCTGAACGTTCTGAACCTCAGAATTCACTTTCCCAGGAGTTGAGGTACCACCTAGCAAGTGGCATTCTGAGCCCCCATATGCAGCAGTTGAAGGAACCCTGGGGGGGGGGGGGGAAGAGGGGTTAGCAGGCTTAGCAACCTTGCTGGGGCCTATCTCCTTACTAGCTGTCTGCTTTAACTTGCATTTTTCAGTTTTGTGCCCTAATTTCCCACATTCATAGCAATAAAAAGTAAGCCATTCATAGATGACTATCTGAGTTGTCTGTCCAAAAGGGGTGTTAAGAATGATATATTCTGGCAAATCAGTGGCAACATCTGCGTCCACTAGAACCCTGGCAAAGGACAGTTTAGCTTTGCAAGTGGTAGTAAGGTCTGCAAACATGAGTTTACCCACCTTTGTAGCCAACTTACTAAGGACACTATCAGACCATAAGTAGGGTTCTAAGTCAGGAAACAAGATCCATATAGGCACCACATAAATCTTCTCCATAACAAAAGAAAAAGAAGGGGACCATTGCTTTAGGATTATAGAGTTAGATCCCAACCCCCATGGACCTCCCTTAAGGACATTATCCATCTCCTCTTGTGTTGAAAACCTGAAACTAAACCAGCCTTTCTTATAGTACTGAACTATGGGTTTTGCTATCTTGCTCCAATGTTTCTCAACAAAATTAGTAATGGTTTTTAGAGTTGGTTTGGCTCCCAAAACATTACCCATCAAAGTGAATTCCCACAGTTTCAATTCCTCTTGCACTTCATCCATAGTGATGTCAATTTCAGTGGAATTCATGCTTTCTTCATGAAAAAATAGGTTCATTCCCACATTATCCTTAGATTTCACAACATCAAACCATTTTTTTTTTAGGTTTTCCCGCAATTTTATCGCCAATTTTGGGGTCAGGTTCCTCTAAATTCACTGTTGTACCCTCAGATACTGGAGCAACAGAAACAGTAGCAGCAATAGTCACTTCATCCTCAACAGGTGTAACAATGGTATTACAGGTTGAATTGAAACATGGAGTAGGCAAGTTTTTGTTAGGTTCATAAACCCTCTTATTAGACACATCTAATAAAGATCTAAGTTACTAATTAAATTAGATGTTGTGGATCTATTTACATGCAAACATATAAAAGAAAAAGTAAAAGGAGAAAATGATTTTTCCTTACATTATAATGAAACGGAAAGGGGCACAAGGTTGAACCCCTTCCAACCTTGTTCTTGAGCTATGAATAATAGGATGATCCTCCAAAGTTTCAAAGTAGAAACTCTCCTATCAATTGCATCCAAGATTTTGCCCAAATATTTCTAATGATATTAACTAGATATTATTAGAAATTATAATCCCTTAATATTATTTTAGTTACTACTCTAGTAATGTAATAATTATATTATGTGGTTGTGTGAGAATTTAGAGAGAAGCATGCAAAATTAGAACAAAGAAAAATGAGCAACCAAAGTGCCCTATAAAGGCACAAAAACCGGTCACCCCACGTCCCTTAGTGGACCATTACTTTTCCTTATTTTATTTGCATGCTTAATAGGTCATGAGTGGATTAGGGTAGATGTTGTCATAAGCACGCTATTAGGGAAATCATTACATGCAACAATAGTTGATTAAAGAAAAGACAAAATAAAATGTTGTCCAACAACATAATATTTCGGCCACTTTTAGATAAAATGGACCATTTTGATTTTGTAATGTTTGTCACACAATCATAAGAATCATATATTTATTTATCTTACATAAATAAATATTAGTTTGATCATATAACAATTATATAATATAAACTAATAATCAATATACACTTAACTCAAGTATCTTAAATTTTCTCTCTTTTCAAAACCCTTTCTAAAACTTTCTCTCTTTTTTTCATGAAACTTTTTTCACCATTTTACGACCTCTCATAAAATCGGGGACGGTTAATGATCTGATCAATTCCGCCATTGTTGATGCTGGTATTGCAACTCCTTCTTCTTCTGCAAATATTTTTCCGAATAATTCTACTATAGGTGTTTCTTCCCCAATTGTGGATAATTCTAGTAATTATGTTACTCGTAACCCTAATTCAGTTACGAAAATAGTTCTATCTAATTCTGTACAAGGTGTTGATACTGATAATACTGTGCTTAATCATGTTGTGAATTCTGATATTCCTGCTATTAATCCTTCAGTTACCCCTAAATCTGCTGTGAATAATACTGTAAATGACAAGAAATGGTCCTCTGTTCTTAAAGAGCAGAAATTAGGAATGAATCTTTTCTTCTGTGAATCTAGTGTTCAGTCTACAGAGATTGAAATTGAGGAATCTGATTTTGAAAAGGAGCTAAAACTATGGGAATTCACATTGATGGGAAATGTTCTTGGGACAAAGCCTTCTTTGAAGGTTGTTCAGGACTTTGTGATCAAGAATTGGGGTAGTATTGCCAATCCTGTAGTCCAATACTATAGACAAGGTTGGTTCTCATTTAGGTTTTATTTAGAGGAAGAAATGACCAAGGTTCTAAGACAAGGCCCATGGAAGATTAATCAGAATTCTCTGATTCTTAAACAATGGTCGCCTTCCTTCTCTGGAGAGATGGATAGAGTTGCTAAAGTGCCAGTTTGGATCTTATTTCCTGGTCTAGACCCTTTCCTGTGGTCTGACGTGGTCCTTAGTAAGATAGTAAGTAAGATTGGGAAGCCTCTATATGCTGATAATGCTACCACATCCAAGGAAAAACTCTCTTTTGCTCGTGTTATGGTTGAGGTTGATGTCTCTCAGGACTTGCCTGAGTGTGTTGTCTTGAATGTTCCATATCTTGGTCAAATTTCTCAGAAAATTATATATGAATGGCTTCCCTATTACTGTAAGTGTTGTGGTAAACTGGGACACACTAGTAGAACTTGTAAGAAAAATCGAGGCTCTGAGGATTCAAATATGGTCTCTCAGCAGGTTCAAACCCATCCAATTGTTGTTCCTGTCTTGGCTCGCTCTTCCCAGTTAGCTGATCTAGCTGTTTCAGAAGCTAATTCTTTGGAAAACAATATTTCTCCTGCCATAGAACCAGGTGGTACCTTAGGTTCAGCTTGTGGGAAAGATGGCACAGGGAAGAGGCAGGTTGACTTAGGCATTAAGAAAGGTTAAAGATCCTCTACTATTGTTTCATCTTCTTCCAAGCAAAAGCCTATAATGCACTCAGAACGTTCTGTGGATATTCAACGTCCCTTTTTCTGAGGACAACTCTTCTCAAACTATTATTTCTAATTCTTTTCAAGTTTTAGCTGATGATGTCTCTCTTCATGAGGATGTCATAATATTGGCCCATGATCAGTCTAAACTAGGTGGTACCTCAAATCAGATGCTGAATGTGGTAGGAAATGATAAGAGGAATGATGACTCAGAATGCAGTTTGCTAGGTCAGAAACTCCCCTGTCATGCTTCTGTCTCTTCTGACTCTGGTTCTGAAATGCACTCTGGATGTTTAGGTAATAAAATAAGGGATCACCAGTTGGATCAGATTCCACCAGACAAACATATTCAATGAAAGTTGCCTCATGGAATATAAGGGGGTTCAATTGTCCTATTAAACATGAGGAGGTTCTTGATTTCTTGAGGACCAATTAGCTTGACATTCTAGCTATCCTTGAAACTAGGGTGAAGGTTGTCAATGCTTCCAAAATTGCAAAAAAATTATCAAATTGGAAATTGATTTGCAATTATGAAAAGCACTATAATGGTAGAATCTGGTTATTTTATAATCCCAGCACTATTTCCATTTTCGATCTCAGGGTTGAAGCCCAAATGATTAGTTGTGTGGCCCATCATCATGCATCCAATCAGGATCTACAAGTGAGCTTGGTTTATGGGTTTAATGCTGCTAGAGATAGAGATCACCTCTGGTCTGCTTTAAGAGCCACTAGAACTACTCTTCCCTGGATTGTTCTTGGTGACTTTAACATTGTGAGAAGTCCCGAGGAAAAATTAAGTCCTAATCCTCCTGTGCTTCAGGACATGTTGGATTTTGACTCTTGCTTATCTTCTTGCTGCCTGGATGATCTTAATAGCACTGGCATTCATCTAACTTGGACTAATAAGCAAGATCCCCAATTTAGAGTATGGTCAAAGCTTGATAGAGCTTTAGTTAATCCTGCTTGGCTATCACACTTTCCTTCTTCCCATGCTGTATTCAAAGAAGCAGGGCTATCTGATCACTCTCCTGTGATTATTTATGTCTCTGATTATACTAGGATTCACAAGAGATTTAGTTTTCTCAACAGCTGGATCTCTCATCCTGCTTATGAGGAAACTGTTAAGAATAATTGGTATACTCATAAGCAAGGTAGCCCTATTTTTTGCTTGTTTGATAAACTGAGAAATGTCAAACATGGCCTCCCCATCTGCATAAAAATGGATTCACTAGTATCTCTACTAAAGTGAAGGATGCAAAGGATGCTCTCAAAGCCTGTCAGGCTAATCTTGTACTTGATCCTTGTTCTGCTCATCTAATCACTGAGGAGAAGGTCTTATTATCTACTTATAGCAATCTTAAGGAAGCTCAGATGCAAATTTTGAGGCAAAGGGCCAAGATTAAACATATCCAATATGGTGATAGTTGCTCTAAATATTTTTTTTGCTAAAATAGCTGAAAGAAAGCATCAACAGATCATTGGTGCTATCAAAGATTCTCAGGGTCTTATTCAACAGGGTCTGGATAAAGTAGAAACTGCTTTTCAAGACTATTATCAGTCTCTTCTGGGCACTAAAATCCTTGTTTCTCCTTTGTGTGCTGCACTGCTTAGCTCTGATGTTATGCCTCCTGCTGACAAGGCCCTCTTAATCAAGGATATAACTGATCAAGAAATAAAAGAAGCAGTGTTTGGCATTGATTCCAATAGCAGTCCTGGTATTGATGGGTTTTCATCTGGGTTTTTTAAATCCTATTGGCATATCATAGGCAAAGAATACTGTAGGGTTGTTCACAGCTTCTTTAAATCTGGGAAAATGGCAAATCAAGACAATTCTACCCTGATTACTCTGATTCCTAAGAAACATGCTCCCTCTTCTGTGTTAGATTTTTGACCTATTTCTTGTTGTACTGTTTTCTATAAAACAGTTAGTAAAATAATCTCCAATAGGTTGCAATCTGTTTTACCTACTCTTGTGGGTGAAGAGCAAGCTGCTTTTATCAGGGGTAGAAATATTTTTGAAAATATCATGCTTTCCCAATCTCTTGTGAAGGGCTACAATAGGAAGAATATCTCACCAAGATGTCTCATCAAGGTTGATATCAAGAAAGCTTTTGATTCTTTGCAATGGGATTTTATTGATGACATGCTTAAGATCTATGGCTTTCCTGATCAGTTTAGAAAATGGATTATGGGCTGTATAACCAACACTTGGTTTTCTCTAAAGCTTAATGGAGGAATCTCTGGATATTTTCAAGGCCAGAGTGGGGTCAGACAAGGGGACCCTTTGTCTCCTTATTTGATTGTTTTAAGCATGGAGATCCTATCTAAGTATCTTAGGACTGTTTGTCAGGGGAAGCAAGTTTCTTATCACCCTAAATGTAGCAAGTTGAATCTGACTCACCTCATATTTGCTGATGATTTAATGATATTCATCAGAGGGGATTGTCCATCTGTTCATGCCATTAAGGATGTGCTTCATAATTTTGCTCAGCACTCTAGTCTGGATGCTAATGTAGAAAAGACTAACATATATTTTGGTGGTGTTGCTCCTGATGTAGTTCAAAGTATTCTGCAGGATACTGGGTATGCCCCTGGCCATTTCCCATTTAGGTATTTGGGTATTCCTTTGCACACATCCAGGCTTACTAACAACATGTATGATCAATTAATTACTAAAGTGCATAGAGCAGTGCAACACTGGTCCTCTCAGTTGCTATCTTATGCAGGAAGATCCCATCTCATTAATTCTGTCATTTTTGGACTTGAGAGCTACTGGAGTTCCTTTGTCCTTCTTCCTAGGGAGGTGGTTAATATCCTTAATAAAATTTGTAAGAATTTCTTCTAGGGGATTCCTGATATAGGAAGACGGATGTTGTTTAAAAGCTGGACTACTATTTGTACCCCTTGGAGTGCTGGAGGGTTCAATATAAAGGATATCCAAGCTTGGAATCATTATTTGATGATTAAGTGGCTTTGGAAATTGTCTGAGAATCCTGAGGGGATTTGGGCTCAATGGCATGCTGCCTATAATCTAAAACATCAGAATATTTGGACTTTAGGCAATAATAATAATTTCTCTGCAAGTTTTAATGGTATTTTGGCTGCTAGGGATAAACTAGTGACTCAGGCAGGGAGTCTACAGCAGGCAAAACAGCTTCTTATCAACTGGACAAAAGGGCAGAAACTTTATCTTTCTCAAGTCTATGGTTTTTTCAGGAACTCTTCTTCAGCAGGATCATGGACCAAGAGTCTCATGCAGTCTGTTATTGTTCCCAGTCATCGAATAATTTGCTTCATGATTGCTCAAAATCACTTAGCAACTCTTGACAATTTGCAAAGAAGGGGATTTCACCTGGCTAATAGGTGTTATCTTTGTGGTACTAATGAAGAATCACATCTGCATTTATTCCTTGCCTGTTCTTTTTGTTCTGCTGTCTGGCAAGGGTTACTATCTTGGATGGGGATATGCAGTTCAGGTAATACTCTACTGCAGGAGCTCAGGAAAGTTCACACAATCTGTGAACAGAAGAACTGGAAAAGGATCTGTTTTCAGCTCTCTCTCTCTCTCTCTCACGCTGCTGTTCACCAAATCTGGAAGGAACGGAATTGCAGAATTTTCCACAATAGAATGGGGACTGTGCAGACTATTATCAGCAGGATTCAGTTCATTGTCAAAATCAGGCTTTTACGAAAAGTCAAGACTAATACTCATAGTATAGACACTTAAGATGCTTGTCTTTAATTTCCTTTTTTCTGGCCATTTTATGGCCTTTAGTTTACGGGCATTTTGCTTGTAGCTTCTTAGAGTAAGTCTTTTGCAAATGTAATTTCTTTCTTTTTGGAATGAAATGATAATTTTTTGCAAAAAAAAAATATATACACTTAACTCTTAAGTGATAATTATGTCATTATATGTAAATATAATGAGTCCTACAATGTCCAATTTAATTAATTTACAACCCTTGTAAAATATAATCAACAAATAACCTCTACCACTAAAATACAAAAACCTCGATTAATTTAATGAATTAACGCTTAATTATTAAATTAAATCTTATTTAATCACATTACAATAAGATATAAAATTTCATTAGTCAATCATCGCATAATTGAATAATAAACTTGCGTTGACTCGAGTTCTAAACTCGACCTCAACAAACTCACACAACTAAATATATATATATATATATATATATATATCAAATATACATATATAAATAAAAGGGACTGATCAACCCGTATCAAATACATTTGATCAGAAATAATTTGGGTTCCATCCTATAGGTGTGACCTCAAGGATCAACTTATCACCACCGTCAAACGACAGTAACGTCAAACTCTAGTTAGCCAATTGTTACCGATAAATGTTGATCAATCGACTATATAATGTATCATCCCTTATGTATTCTTATCATGAGATTTAAATACGTGATCACACTATTGGTAAGGACACATACTCCAACAATCTCCCACTTGTCCAAGACAAGTGTGCGTCACCAATTCTCTTGTCCTATTACTATCTCCCACTCAATGCAAGGTGTCTCGCAGGTCGTACTTGCATGTGATCATATCTAGAGTGGTTTTCTCGATCTGGAGAGTAACTGTTTGACCGGAATTATCTGCCGTAGATACCTTCCGAGCGTGGCCACGCATTTCCAGTTCATTACTACTCGAGTGGCACTGAGATTTAGATAACCCTGACAAGGGGGTAAACAATTCCTATCGCACTATTCCCTTCGAATAGCCACAACTCATCATGACCCAAAAGATGCCCATTTGCACTCCATATTCGGAAGTCGTGGTGCAAAAATCAAAGTCAATCAGAAACTGTGCCACCTTGGACGAATAGTCTCTAGTCAAAGAATCGACTCAAAAAATACTATAGTAGCTCTTGCCACGACCAGGCTATATAAATTACAAGAACTCTATAAGCGGTCACTGCCCGACAAAGTGTCCCATACAGTCTGCCTATGTGATCGACTAGTCATCTCTAATGACCCTATGGCACTTGAACTTTCCATCAATCGACTCACACTCTAGTCACTAGGAGACGTCACCTCATATAAGTGACTAGGGGCCAATACTATGTTAATCCAGTTCACTTTAATAGGGTTCAACGTTGTCCTTACAATCTATTTGGATATAACAAAGTAAAAGAGTTTAAAATAAAACTCAAACGATGAATGTATTATCACATATGTAAAATTAATACAATATCAATTACTACATAATCTATAATCCATAATTAATTTTGTATATAATTGTACATCTCAATTCAATTGAAATGGCATGACATATCATGTTAAGCCTATGAGAAGGCCTTGGTTAACTAGTTTTAGCAACATCTTGCACCATACTTAACCTTATTATATACTATTTCCCTTCGTTATCTATAATCTTGTATTATAAAACCTTTTGAGTACGTGTCTAGATCCAATCTAGACATAGGCTCTCTTTCCTTAGGATAGCTCCCACTGTCCTCACAGTGTGTGGAATTCATCGTTCTTGCATATCTCATAGTTGCAAGTGTACTCAAGGGATCAACTGATCACCACCGTCAAACGACAGTCACGTCAAACTTTAGTGAGCCAATCGTTACTGATAAATGATAATCAATTGACTATATAATCTCCATTGTATATTTCTCATTGTTCAACTGCCTAGAGTGTTTCTCGCAGATTTACTCCTCAAATAATCATAGCCAAGATGGCTCTCCAACCAGCCTTATGTGTTTAGAATATGGTTTTTGTGTAATTCATTGCACATTAATCCAATAATTATTTCTAAACACTTATCCTCTCGTATATATTACTTATAGATTCAGATATTAAAGATGCTTTGCATCTCTTCCTAGTCTCCCAATCCCTCCTTCACGGAGGAGAGCATTGGTCCATCATTCTCAATGAATAATATGTTATCTACATATGAGACATAGAAGACATATCATTAGTGCTTCTTGAGTACTAATGGATAGACTATATGGCTATATATTGACTTTCACAAAGATTCGATTTTAATTTCTCGTCATACTCCAAGTATACGAAGTATAATAATAGAGATACATCTTAGCATAATAAATTAATCCATCAGCGGAAGCAAATTGATTCAATTTCTTCATGTTCAATACTTTTGAACTTGTCAAGATTCTTATTAACATAAGAATATTAACTTTATGCAAATATCCATCGAACTGGATTTCTTAGGGATGTATTATTCTTCTCCTAAGTCTTTCATCACTCATAGTGATCAATATGTCATTCACATATAAGACTAATAATACCACCCTACTCCCACTAAACTTCATGTATAAACAAAACTACTCGACAAATCGAGAAAGGTTTATTACATGACTGAAACATTCCATTCAACTCATTGACTTCTACTTAAGATTTCTTCTTAAGTTCGTATCCTACTTTAGGATAGTTGCGATTTACAAAACTCATGCAAGATGATTTTAAAATCCACCAGTCAAAAAATATATAAAATCCGAATTTAACGAAGCGTTGCAATTGGTGTAAACCTCTTACCACCAATCAACCAAGTAATGGAAACATCTTAATGTTTATGTTCAGTTCGGACTTTTGCGGAGTTGAAACTAGGTAAAGCATCTTAATAAGTTACAGGTTTGTTACTTTCAAAAACAACATGACTCTTGTCCACTTAGGTTTCGAATTAATATTTACTAATTTTGACCAAGAAAAACCACTTTCCTACGTCTTATCTTCAGTTTGTGGCTCTTGAACATTTTCTCCCACTCTATCTTTAAGAAATAATCCTCTTTTCTTTAATAGACAGCATCACGAGCCACAAACCCTTTGTTCTCGTGATCATGTAGGAAGAGAGAGCACATGTTTACTATCGAAACATGCTACAATTTAGGTGTCATGCCTAACCATATCTCATATGGAAAGTAGATGATTGCTTTAACCATGTTTTGTTTAGTGGAAAATTTAAATGCCAGACAAATTTTATAACAGAAACTACCTCTAACTATATTGCAAAGATTCAATCATATCGTAATGAAAGTGAACTTGTGATACCATATCACACTTTTTTTTGTGCAGATAAAAGTCTTCACTTTATTGTTCCCTATTTTAACAAAGTACTAATACTTTGGTTTTATAATCTCTAGGTTTTGATACTTTTTAAACATTCATTGAACTTATTCAAAGAATTTCTCTTCTTACCTCATTAAGTGGATACCAAGTATCTACTTAGTTCGTTGGTAAAAGAGATGAAGAAGTAATAACCTTTTCTGATTGAAATTGTATTCGACCATGCACTGGAAAGTGTAAATAGGGCGAATATCTTGCTCTATTCATAATCCTTTTCAAGAAAAAGTCATGAATTTTCTTGCTTTTAATACAAGATTCGCACACACCAAAAGATTCCCAATCAAATGGTTTGGGAGACTAGTCAAAACTAGTTTCTAAATGCGATTTTCAATCGAGAATTGAGAAATTATTGGGGTCACCAACTTGAGTCTTGTGTATATGACAATTATTTCTAGTTAGAATATAATTACCTTGATTTGTATGGTCTCACCATAAACTTAATCGTGGCATGTAAGGTCACAACGCTTGTTTTAATCTCACAATAGAGAAACCCTTTGCGTTTTATACAAAAACTTGAATTATATTATTATTTAGACTTATTGTACATCATAACAATTATTGAGGTACATTTCTAAATACAAAACTAAAATGAGTACACTACAATATTCTTGCTAGTCGTTACACGATAATACCAAATAGTATGATGAAATCGACAAATTTATATCAAATACTCATGATGTGGTAATTACCAAGAATGTAATGTCAATGTCATAGATATTCAAGAAGGAATATGTTAGAGTCACACGACCAACTTCCTTGATCTTTACTTATTTGGGGTTTGTCTCTATTTTAGTGTCTAACACTTTCTCTTTCGAGCCTTGTTCTATCCTTAACAATTAAGATAGGTACTTACTTCTTATTACTCCCACTGACTTCAAGAATTTCTACTTGATGAAGACGTATCTACATATAAATTCCTAGTTAATCCTTCACAAGGGTTAACTCTATTGTGGTATTTGGTTAATCAAAATTTCTAACAAAATAATTTACCAATTTAACATTGTCATGTTCTTAAAAACTTAAGTGCTTGATGACAAGTTTTGAGGTTGAGCAATAAGAATTTTGAACCGTGGATGCATAGAAGATATTATCAAAATATATTTTGACTAATCATTACTTCTATTCATACTTCTTCACAAGAAATCATACATAGGCATGTTAGGAATTTAAGATGCTAATCTTATATGACATAGAACAACTCCTATGGAGTTCCATGGAATAGAACGATTCCTATGGTGCTAGTACATGCCCTATTTAAACGGTTCAATTGAGGCCTTTTAGAAAGGAGATTCTATTTGTCTTTGGCTATAGTGGTTTAAATGAGACATAAGTTAAAATCGAAATAACATCGTATATGTCTAGGAGCAAAAATATAGAACAAATTTAACCAACGAAATAGTGGGAAAACTAACATTCATCATAACATGTGAAAACTTTTAGCAAATTTTAGCATTTATATAATGACCTCCACCCAATTATATAAACGATTCCAAGACCCAAATTCATACTAGCTCGATTGTGGGACAACGGTCCCTCTACAACCTTTACTAATACAATTTGGTGGGTTAACTCATTTAACCGATTCTACACTTAGAACTCTCGGTCGATGAAATTCCATTAAGTTCATCTTTAGCCCGAACCTATTGGGACAACGGTCCCTCTAATACTTTCGTTGAGATCAACCAAATTTCGAAGTGTAATAACATTTTATTACCGCACTTACCCTACGTTAAAAGAAAGCACCCCGGTATAATATTTCAATACCGTATTGTACCCCTAATGAAATTGGGATTTATGAGTTCCTACTACTTGGTAAGGCTAAGTCTCAATTTTTAGGAATGTGAAGGTCTTGTCAATTTATTATCTATCTCTTTTAAGTGAACTAAATTAATGATCTATCGATAATTATAATTGACAAGGTCGATGATTCGATATAAAAAGATATGCATGTTATGTTATGGCGATTTGGCATGCATGCAAACATATAAAGAAAGAAAATGTAAAGAAAAACAATTTCCTAGTATGGCCTTCCTAAAATAGAAAATCTAATAATCTATTACATATTCGGAAACCAACTCCTTTGGTCCCTTGAACTTCATGTGGCACGCCTCCCAAAGAAAACACTGTCTTGATTGGAACTCCTTTCCGAATGGCTCCGTCTTTAGGAAACTCCCGAATTACAAAATAATAATAAAATACATAGCTATTCCTATTATACATTTGTAATAAAATAAATCTATTAAATTACAAAATGGTGATGCGAAATCACATTAAAATTACAACCAAATCGATATTCCCTTTCATTACGGGTAATACCAATTTTTTTAAAAAAAACTAAGGCCATACAAAGACAAATTACATTATTCAAAAATTACATAAATTTAAATGACATTCATCCCTAAAATTATGCAACAAAATATATGTTTTCAAACATGCAAAATGAATGTGCCAAATCGCCTTACTAGCTTATACCGTATATAGCTCGGTTTTTATGGAAATGCGTGATCTTTAACTTATTAAAATCACTAATTATAATTAAATTAAATTTAAGGCCAAGTTAATGATCCCAATTGATTTAGGACTCAAAAATTAGTCTCCACTAAAATTTGACAATAATCTAACTTGATTTTATATTGTTGCTCATATTTAACCCCATTTATCATAACAATTATGAAATAATTCCAAATATCATTACAATAATCTAAAAATTTGAAATTTAAATTTTGAACATTCTGGAATTTTACCATGACCCTCATAATGTAAAAAAAATGGGTTAAAAATTTGGAATTTATTTAGAGAAAAATATAGTTACGATTTATCGGTTTTATCAAATAAAATGCCTAAAGCATACGAAAATTAATCTAATAAATTTTCTAATATTACATATGACATTCAAGACATAAATGAAACATAAAATAATTTTCTCATGCCATGAAATTCGTTTTAGCTATTTTTAGGTTATATAATCTCGATTTATTCCATTTTAACCATTAAAATCATAAATCATCAAAAATTAATCGAATTAATCTCAAATTTTATATACAATAAGTAAAATATGCATGTGAGATCATATAAAAATTTCATGGTCAGAATCGAAGTTTAACTATTTTTAGTCACTAAACCATCATTTTACTCACTAAAATGTAATTATTATACTAAAAATCATAAAAACGAGCAATAAACTTCCATAAACCATCTAAAATGACCTAAAACATTTGAGGACCAGAATGTATACATGCATCCAAAATTTCGTGCATATCTCATATTTACACAAATTTTTCGCTTTTTATTTTAGTCATCAAATAACTCGTAAAAAACTCTAAAAACGATTTGCATGCAACAACAAAGCTCTGATACCAATTGTTAGGTTCATAAACCCTCTTATTAGACTCATGTAATAAAGATCTAAGTTACTAATTAAATTAGATGTTGTGGATCTAGTTACATGCAAACATATAAAAGAAAAAGTAAACGGAGAAAACGATTTTTCCTTACATTATAATGAAATGGAAATGGGCATAAGGTTGAACTCCTTCCAACCTTGTTCTTGAGCTATGAATAATAGGATGATCCTCTAAAGTTTCAAAGTAGAAACTCTCCTATCAATTGCACCCAAGATTTTGCCCAAATATTTCAAATGATATTAACTAGATATTATTAGAAATTATAATCCCTTAATATTATTTTAGTTACTACTCTAGTAATGTAATAATTATATTATGTGGTTGTGTGAGAATTTAGAGAGAAGCATGCAAAATTAGAACAAAGAAAAATGAGCAACCAAAGTGCCCTATAAAGGCACAAAAACCGGTCACCCCATATCCCGTAGTGGACCATTACTTTTCCTTATTTTATTTGCATCCTTAATAGGCCATGAGTGGATTAGGGTAGATGTTGTCATAAGCATGCTAGTAGGGAAATCATTACATGCAACAATAGTTGATTAAAGAAAAGATGATGTGACCATAATTAGCGCATATTTAGCCCCCGAATTAGCCTTGTTCCCATGCTTTTTAGTGCATATTTGGGTCATTTATTGTCTTTAGTTCTTTGTTTTGCATATTATTTGAGATTTTGATCCCTTGGTAGGAAAGGAGTGCAAATCTTGCATTTTCATGGCAAAACAAGACTAAATTAATTGAATCCAATGACCAAGCATCAAGGAGAGACAAGATTAGAAGGCCTTTGTACATATGATAGTATATGAGCAATGTTGAGAAAGGATCCTTGCATCCCCGAGGAAATCCCCAAGGATTTTATGAAGAAAAGGGAAGAAAAGAAGAAGAAACTATGCTGAGCTACAATCCGTCCGTCCTCCACAAGCACAATCCGTGCGTCTTCCCTCAAAGACGCCCGGTGATGCGACCATAATTGGCGCATATTTAGCCCCCGAATTACCATTGTTTCTATGCTTTTTAGTGCCTATTTGGGTCATTTCTTATCTTTAGATCTTTGTTTTGCATATTCTTTGAGATTTTGATCCCTTGGTAGGAAAGGAGTAAGAATCTTGCATTTCATTTCATGCAAAACGAGGCTAAATGGATCGTATTCAATGACCAAGCATCAAGGAGAGACAAGACTAGAAGGCCTTTGTACATAGCTAAGTAGAAGATCAATGTTGAGAAAGGATCCTTCCCCAAGAAATCCCCAAGGATTCTATGAAGAAAAGGAAAGAAAAGAAGAAGGAATGACGCTGTAGAAGAATCCGAACGGATCATCCATGATCCGTCCGTCCCCTTGCTCAATCCGATCCTTACCTGGATCGCTCGGATCCCTTGCCCAATCCGAGCGTCTTCCCTTGAAAGACGCTTGCCCCATCCGTCCGTCTCGACCTCCATCCGCTCGGATCACAAGATAAAGACGGTTTCGTCCTTCAAGTTACAAAATGGAGACGCCCTTCTCTCATTGAATACCTGGAGTCTCCTTGCTCAAATCTAAAAGTGTAATTACTAGTTTAGCCCTTAGTTAACCCTAATGCATCCACCTAATTTCCACTATAAATACCCCATTTGTAATAATCAAATCATGAAGTTTTATTAGATTAGAAATTCCTCTTAGATTAGATTAGGAGTAGATTAGAATAGATTATCATTTAATCTTTCCACAAATTACACATTAATCTTTCCTTTAATCATTGTTCAAGTTTATTATTGAGGAATTCAAGTTTATTATTGGTAATTAGAAGATCATTTGGGTTTATTGGGAGATTGACAACTTCCTCAATCATCAAGTTCTTCTATTATTCTTTGCATTAAAATCTCCATAGGTATAATTCTCTTAATCCTTGTTTTAATTATTGTTAATCTTTCTTACTTGTTCATCTAAAAGTGTAATTACTAGTTTTTAGCTAGGATTAGTGGGTAATTAGGGAAACCAACTTTAATATGCTTCCATGTTAACCCTAATGCATCCACCTAATTTCCACTATAAATACCCCATTTAGTCTAATTAGAAGAGCATGTTCTTCTTATCAATAATTAGAGTAGTTAATATCAATCAAATCTCTCTTTAGTTTTGTAATCAACAATTAATCAAATTCTAATACAAGTTTTATTTCCTTAATCTCTCTCTTGTTCATCCTTTATTTTGGGTAATTGAAGATTATTTGGGTTATTATTGGGAGATTGACAACCTCTCAATCAATCATCAATATGAAAATGAATTTTGATAAATATGTTGCTTTTTATTCTTTGCTTTATTATTGGAATCATTAGTAGGTATAATTCTCTTAATCCCTCTTTAATTATTGTTAATTACTTTCATTTATTCATCATGTTTCCTTTTGTTGGTATGATTGACAACCTTGCTAGCATGATCAACATGATAATGAGTGAGTAGTGACCTAGCTAGGGTTAATGGGTAATTAGGGGAAACCAACATGGGGAATGATTCATGCTTAAATTAATATGCTTTCATGGTTTATTTGCTTGCTTGTTTTGATCTCAACTCATGCACATGTTATGTTTGATGAAATGTGAGCCTATGAATCCTTGCATTTTTTACCCATCACCTCACCTCTTTTTCAATGAGACTTGTAAGACATAAACCAACTCGAGTCTCATTAGACCATGCATGTTGTTGAGTAGGGAAGACTAAGTTTAAAGGACTTGTAGGTGTTGTACAATCTAATCGATTCATGTAGTTAGTTGCTCATGGGACCCAAACTTTCCTAGGATTGTAAGATATAACCCAACTCAATCCATCACAACAATAATTGCTTGCTTATAATTTGAGAACATGTTTGTATGATCAATTCCCATGATTCCCCTATGACCCCATGACACCCTAGTGCTTTTTATCAATTTTTTACAACCCTTTTAATTCATCTTGCTTATTCACTTTCATTGCTATTTAGTTTAGTGACCTTCTACATCAACCCAAATTGTGACACCCCTAAGACACCGCTAGTTTCAATAGAAATATCATCTCAATTCCCGTCCCTTGGGATCCGACCTTTACTTGCCTCTTTACTAATTGTAGAGTTGTTTGTGAAGCTATAAATTGTGTTTTGATTCGGACGTGACCCAACGACAACATCTATTAAATTGTGAACACGAAAACGTCCCATCAAAAGACAAAATAAAATGTTGTCCAACAACATAATATTTCGGCCACTTTAAGATAAAATGGACCATTTTAATTTTGTAATGTTTGTCACACAATCCTAAGAATCATATATTTATTTATCTTACATAAATAAATATTAGTTTGATCATATAACAATTATATAATATAAACTAATAATCAATATACACTTAACTCTTAAGTGATAATTATGTCATTGTATGTAAATATAATGAGTCCTACAATGTACAATTTAATTAATTTACAACCCTTGTAAAATATAATCAACAAATAACCTCTACCACTAAAATACAAAAACCTCGATTAATTTAATGAATTAACGCTTAATTATTAAATTAAATCTTATTTAATCACATTACAATAAGATATAAATTTCATTAGTCAATCATCGCATAATTGAATAATAATAAACTTATCTCCTTGCTCAAATCTAAAAAGTGTAATTACGTTTACTCGAGTTCTAAACTCAACCTCAACAAACTCACACAACTAAATATATATATATATATATATATATATATATATATATATATTGGGTATATATAAATAAAAGGGAATCTCCATAGATCAACCCTTTCTTACTTGTATCAAATACATTTGATCCAAAATAATTTGGGTTCCATCTTATAGGTGTGACCTCAAGGGATCAAGCCTATGATCACCACCATCTCTTAAATGAGACTTGTAACGTCAAACTTTAGTTAGCCAATCGTTAATCGATAAATGTTGATCCCAACTCAATCCATCACAACAATAATTGCTTGCTTATAATTGACTATATAATGTATCATCCCTTATGTATTCTTATCATGAGATTTAAATATGTGATCGCACTATTGTTGAGGACACATACTCCAACAGTTTTCACATGTAATCGCAGATTTTCGCTTCCCTTTGAAATGCTTTCCTAAATTGTTGCAAAGAAAAATAGTTCCTAAATCTAAAAGTGTAATTACTAGTTTAGCCTTTAGTTAACCCTAATGCATTTTTCCACTATAAATACCCCATTTAGATGAACTACCTTACATTAATCAGTTATCACCCAAATTCCCAAACCTCTCTTGGGGTAATTGAAGATTATTTGGTGACAACCTTCATGATAGTTCACCTTTATTATTGGAATCATTAGTAGTCTTAATCATGGCCCATGTTTCCTTTTGTTGGTATGATCAACACGGGTCCTTTAAAGCGCATTTTGTCCTCACTGCTTAAATTAATATGCTTTCATCCCTTGTTTTGAACCTTCTGTTATGTTTGAGGTCACCCATCCTAAGACTACCCTTTTCAATGAGACTTGTAAGCACGCTTAACCATGCATGTTGGAGTTCTTTTGCATGGATGACCATAAAAGAAAGTGCACTTTGTTGATATGAGTAGTACTTACAATCTCTTTAAGCACTAGTCATTTAAGCCTATCAACCAAATCAACACCCCTAAGAACCTCTTGCAATTAACGTGGAGTGTTACAATCACCCCACTTGAAGAACGCAACGATCCTCGTTTAATTTTGTAATGTTTGTCACACAATCATAAGAATCAGCATAAACAATTATATAATATAAACTAATAATCAATATACACTTAACTCTTAAGTTGATGTGACTCACATTTGAGCACATTTAGTCCCTGAATTAACCTCATTCACATGCTTTATAGCACATATTTGGGTCATTTACTATCTTTATTTTCCCATTTTGCATATCCTTTGAGGTTTTGTCTCCTTGGTAGGAAAGGAGTGCTAACCTTGCATTTATAAGGCGAAATGAAGCTAAATGGATCGCATCTAATGACCAAGCATCAAAGAGAAGACCAACACTAGAGGCCTAAGTAGGTAAATAAAGTGAAATGGGCAATGATGAAAGGATCCTTGCATCCCGAACACGATCGTTGCGGATTGTTAAGGAGCTAAACAAGAGAAGCACTTCTTTTGCATGGATGACCATAAAAGAAAGTGCACTTTGGATCCGCACTAGTCATTTAGCCTAAAAACCTCTTCAAAACGATCCGAGCGTGCCACACTGCAAGGATCCGAGAGACTTGATCCCGGGACGAGTGGACCGTGCATCAAATATCTGAGCGTCTCCTCTAGGATCCGAGCGGATCCCAAGTCAGAAACGCCCGTGCCACAGCACGGGACGAGCGGATCGAGGCAGGACTAGCAAGGAGGATCCTCGCATTTCCCTCGGGAGTAGCATTTCCTCAAGTTTTCTTAGGGTCTTAATAGTCATTTAAGCCCTTAGTAAACCTAATCCTTGTATCTAATCTTTAGTATAAATACCCCTTTGTACTAACTAGATTGGGATGAACTCTTATGCTCTCTTAATCAATTCTTAATCTAATCTTAATACTCTCTTAAATTAGTCTTAATTTAGTTGTAATACATTTCTCAATATTAATCACATCTTAATCTTTCCTTAAATTCTCTATTGTTCTTCCTTTTATTTGGGTAATTAGAAGATTATTTGGGTTTATTTGGAGGATTGACAACCTTCCATCAATCATCAAGTACTTCTTTTATTCTTTACTTTATTATTTGGAATCATCTTCATAGGTATAATTTCTCTTTACCCTTGCTTAATTATTGTTAATCACTTTCATTTATTCATCATGTTTTGCTTTGTTAGTATGATTGACAACCTTATTAGCATGCTAAACTTGATCATGAGTGAGTAGTTTCCTTAGCTAGGGTTAATGGGAAATTAGGGGAAACAAACATGGGGATTGATCTATGCTTAATCTAATATGTTTTCATAATTAATTTGCTTGCTTGTTGAGATTTCAACCTATGCACAAGTTATGTTTGATGAAATGCGAGCCTATGAATCCTTGCATTTTTTACCTATCTCCTATCTTCTCAATGAGGCTTGTAAGACATGAACCAACTCAAGCCTCATTAATTAGACCATGCATAGAGTTGAATAGGAAGGATTAAGTCGACTTGTAGGTGTTGTACACTCTAGACGACTCGGCTCCGGGACCCAAACCTTCTTAGGGATTGTAAGATATACACTAACTCGATCCCATCACAATAATAAATGCTTGTATCTAAATGAGAACATGTTTGTATGATCAAATCCCATGAATCCCCTATGAACCCATGATACCCTAGTGCTTTTAATAAATTGTTTACAAACCTCTTTAATTGTTTTCCTTTGTTTTCATTACTTTACTTCCATTTTGTTGATTAGTTTAGAGTACACATCACCTCAACCCAAATTGTGACACCCTAAGGCATAGCTATTTGCAATTGAGAATCCTACATCAATACCCGTCCCTTGGGATCCGACCTTTACTTACCTCTTTACTAAGAGTAGTTTGGGAAGTTATAAATATTATTTTGGTTGGTAGCTTTTGACGACGAGTTTGAACCGGACCAACCGCTAACCCAGAATCCTCCCCCGCTGGGTGGGTGATCACAATGAAGTGTATAACAACTGCCTCCAAGAGTGTATAACAACTGCCTCCCATCACCACACAGTCACAGGGTTGCTCTGATACCACTTGTAACACCCCGGCCCAAACCGGGTCGGGAGCGGTTACTTATGATAGCTCACCAGGTTGTGTACATGGCCAACAGATCAACACGGGTCTTTTATAGCGCATTTTGTCCTCATTCATGCGCATCCCGGAAACCTTCTCAGGAGGTCACTCATCCTAAGACTACTTGATGAACGAGCGAGTCATTGTTCACTCCATCAAACACATTTATATTTCTCAACAAACAACTAGATAGTGGTTAAGTCGAGGTCGATCCACGGGACGGTGTGCTTTGGGTTCTAAGTCTATCTATCTCAATTTAGGCTAGTATCACAATTGATTTGGGTTTGTAGTTATGTTCTAAACTAATGAAAGCAATAAAGTAAAACAAGCAATAACTTAAAAGGTGTAAACAATTAATAAAGATACTAGGATGTCATGGTTTCATATGGGATTCATGGTGGTGATCGTACAAACATGTTTCCATATTTACAAGCAATTAATATTGTAGAGGAACCGAGTTAGTTTATGTCTTACGGTTCATAGGAAGATTTGGGTCCCGGAGCCGAGTCGTCTAGACTGTACAACACCTACAAGTCGACTTACTTTCTTCCTATTCACTTCTATGCATGGTCTAACAAGACTCGAGTTGGTTTATATCTTATAAATCTTGTTGAATAGATAAGAGATGCGTACAAAATGCAAGGAATTATAGACTCGCATTTCATCAAACATAACATGTGCATAGATTAACACTACAACAAGCAAGCAATAATATGACAACATATTTGATTAAGTATGAATCTACCCCCATGTTATAGTTCCCTAATCCCCCATAAATCCTAGTTAAGAGACTACTCACTCATTATCATGGAAGACATGTTATCAATGGTGTCAATCATCACAACAAGTATAAAAATGATAATAAAGTGAGGAAATAAGCAATAAAGAGTAAAGAGTAAAGGAATCACACCAAACTTAGAATGAACAAATGGAAATAAAAGAATAATGGAAGAGAACTTGATTAATTCATGAAGAGTTGTCAAATCTCCACAATAATAACCTAATAATCTCCAATTACCCAATAATAAACTTGAACAATAATTAAGGAAAGATTAATGTGGAATAATTGAGATTAATTTATTCTAATCTAATCCTAATCTAATCTAAGGAAGGTTTGCCTCCACTCAGAGGGCTTGGTCTCTTGATTATTATAAATGGAGTATATATAGTGGTACATAATAAGGTTAAGCAAGGGTAGATTAGTAAATAACAATGCTTAAGTGTTGAATAGAGCTTTGGAAGTCCCGAGGGACATACGCGGATCATGTATCAACTCCTAAGGAGATCCGCGCAGATTGGCTTAAAGCACGGTTAATCCTGTAAGGGGATCCGCTCGGATTGTGTTGAAGACGCCTGGATCCTCAACTGAGACGCGTGGTTTGGTCACGGGACGCTCGGATCACCTGCTGAATACCACCCGTCCAGAGCTTGGGACGCACGGATCCTGGGACAGGATTCCTCCCTTTGTTTAAGCCTATGATTCTCCTATACACTCTTTATTCCTACATCCTTGGTCATCATCCTTGCCTCCTCTTCATACTAGTTCATCCAAGATCGTCAATAAGCTTTCGAGTATGCGCGAGAGACGGGAATTCCGTCTCATTATCTTCTTCCCTACAAGACATATACAATGCAATAGAAAAACAAAATAGGAAGGAATTGATGGATAAAAATGGCCATGAAATGCTATATTAGTATGCAAAATGGGTTCAATTAGGGGACTAAATGTGCGTAATTAAGAGTCACATCAAACATCCCCAAACTGAACCTTTACTCGTCCTGACTAAAGAGGTGACTAGAACTAGACTTTTATTTAAACTATCCTAGTAATATTATAACCGATGTGAGACAATTAGCGGGTCTCACTCCGCCCCTTCAACTCAGAACAAGACATCTATGAGGTAAGATGCCTCCTTTCAAGGGAAGGTGGGGCTTGCCAAAATGGCGGTACATTCAAGCATTAAGCACACAAAACAAGTAATGGATGCATCTACAAAAGCATAACCACTTTCCTCATCTAAGTGGCGGAAAGAATCTACAAGGGAAGCAATTTAAGGGTACACACTCCATCATATATATTGTTTCTCCAAGTTACTAAGTCTAAAAGGATACCAACAAATCACCTCCAAGTTGTGTCAAACTAGGGTACTTTTATCCTCAATCGCTAAATGCTTTTGTCAAGAGTAAGCTCCCTATGGTGTTAGAAATAATGTACGATCGCGGAATTCCCCCTCTTGCCTAGACAAGAAGAAGGGTCTTCCCCTTTCCACCATGCCATAAATAAGATCAATGGATAAAAAGGGATTCAAAGTGTATGAGTTTCACATTTGTAGTTTGCTTTTGATTTGTCCCCCCCCCCCACAATTTCTTGTGGCATTTGACTTTTTGAGAACATTTCTTTGCCCTTTTTGATGTTTGGCATTTTTGATACTTGACAAATTTTTCAATCTTTGTATTTTTGAACATTTTTCAAAGTAACCCCATTTTGTAGCAAGGGTACTTTTATTGAAGCATAGGAGTCTATTTTCGCTCCTCATTTCATTTGTTGCATTTTGCAAACTTTTTGATTTTGATTTTGGTACTTGAACTCAATTTGGAGATTTTTGTGCCCATTCCCTTTTTGTTGACAAAAATTGATGATAGAAGTGTAAGAACGGTTGCATGGTTTCAAAGGTCACCTTGGAATAAACGGTAGCGAAGGAGTCATCACACCTCAAGGTACTCTTGACTAGGCCTTAGTCCATGGGTCAAAAGATACTAGTATGACACATCCTAGGGTGTCTTGAGGGTATTCTAGCAAACAAAGTCTCAAGGAGAAAAATTATCTACAAGGGCCTTATATATACTTGTCAAGCTTCCCAAATAGGCATTTTCACAAAAAAATTTCTAACCATGCAAACTACATGCCATGATGCAACTAACATATATACAACTATAATGCATATACTTCTATCAACTATTATGTCATGTAATCTAGATGCAAACTCCTAACAACACATAGATACACAAACCGCAACAACAAAATACACCGCATCCTCCTTAACATGTAAGCCCATCCTCCTCATATGAAAAAGAAATGGAAGGGAAATAGGGATTAGAGTGATCATACCAAGCGTTCTTCATATTCTCTTGCTAATGCCTCAAATGAAGTGTCGTATCTATGTGAGAAGAGGACAAAAAACACAAGTATATACAATTCTACACTACTAAATTAAAGAACTTGTTTTTGGTTTTTGAAATTTTTAAATTTTTATGGATTTTGTTTTTATGAAATTAGTGGACATATTTTTGGGATTTTTCAAAAAATTTCAATTTTTTTTTGTGTTTTGGAATATAAATTCCCATCCCCCACTTTATTTTGGACATTGTCCTCAATGTACATGTAGGAGTAGGAATGAAAAAGAAATACATGTTTTTGGATTTTTAAAGGTTTATGGAAATTGAAGTACAAATGCAATGATATGAATGAATGCATGCTCTAACTAAATGCAATTCTATATGACATATATAACAAATGCATGCAATCTACACTATACTAAATGATGCATGCTAAATGCTTAAGTCACCTATGATCAAACCTCCCCAAACCGATTTAAGCACTATTTCTCGTGTAGGAGAAATGAGGTTGGGTCATTAGTGACTATGCATGAATTTTAGTCTATATGAAACTAACTACATGAATCATGCGAGATATAATACAATGTAAACTAATCTAATCATGTGAGATAAATTACAATGCAACTATACATGAGAGATATGGAGAGAGTATCATATAAATGGAGGTGGTGTGGCCAAGCACCTCTAGCCATCCTACTCATCATCATCATTATCATCGCGGTATCCATGTCCGCTCGATCCTCCTTGGTCATATCCTCCTCCTTGGCTAGAGAATCCCCCACGTTGGTCTCCAAAGTTCCCTCCTTGGTTGCCATAGTTAGGGAACAAGTGGTCGTGCCCAAGATGGATGGGGGCCTCTAGGGTTGATGTACCCTTGTTGAGCCATGTTGTAGTAGGAGGGGTATTGGGCCAAGTAGTTGTCAACCCTCCCATTATACACTGCAAGATCAATATTTTTCATGAGCTGCATCAAATCGTTCATGGATGGAGCTCCCGGGTCTTGAGGAGTGAATGGTACATGTGATGTTGGGTAGGGTGGAATGGGTATATAAGATGGTGGTGCGGCACCTCATTCCGGCAACTCGCGAGATCGATGAGGTGTTTCTTCTCTTGGTGGTGGGTTGTCATGGATCTCAATGGTAGCTTGGCCTTGGAGAATACCGGCTCAAGTGGGGCTCGGTGGGTGGTATGTTCCATCCCCTTATAATAAGTGATGAGCAACCCTTGGTAAACCACTCTACACTTTCGGCCTCATTGTAAGTACACCAACGGTGGTAGTTGAAGATAGAATCCTTATCTATCAAAGTGCTCCCCTTAAGCTTTTCATAGCTTCCATCAAGGTTGAACCCGGGGCAAAGTTCATTGGCCAAAATTGTAATTAGGCCTCCCATCACAAAGGTTTTGATATGAGTATTCCCTTGTGCAAAGTCATTGAACCGTGTAAGCATCTCAAGGGGTATGTTGAAATCGTAGGGCTTTGTCCCTTGCCTATTCAAATATGACTCTAGAAAAGTCAAGTCGAAAAGGGTGCACCTATCTTGCTCTTGTCTTCCATTGATAGTCCCAGCGATAAACCTTTCGGTAATCCGAATTACCGGATGTTGGATGGCAAAGGTATAACATTGCTTATAGGAATGAAGTTCCCTCCCAGAAATAGCCACCCAAAGGTGGTTAACACTAAAGTCGGTGGGCTTATCGGTGTCATCCCTTGGTACCTTAAGAACAAAAATACTTGCAAATTGGTCTAGAGTCAACCTATGGTCTCTATTGCAAAGACGGGACATCAAACCAACATTTCTTTGCCGAGTGGTGACTACCCGGAGACTACAGAAGAACTCTAGCGTGAGACTCAAGTATGTATCCTCATGGGCATAGAACATTTTCTCTAGACCCATACCATTAAAAACCACCTCCGTTTGGTTCCTTATGCCAAGTACTTCTAATGCATCATGATCGATGAATTGAGTGGGTTCATATTCCTTAACTAGCAATTCCTCAAATCGTCGGCGGTGGTCATCGTTGGTGAAGATTACCTCTGGAAAATACTCAAGTTGTGCAATACCTTGTATCATTACATTCCCTTGTTCCCTTGCCTCTCTTGGGGTGGATGAAGTAGCACCCTTGCGTCGCTTGGATGCGGAATCGGCGGCTTTCTTGCTCTTGCTCCTTAGATTAATTATCCTTTCTTGACGTGGTTGGGATTTGTGATGGGGATTTTGTGGGGATTTTGTGATGGGGATGAGGAGTTTTGATTTTAATAAGATAAGATAAGGAAATAGGGATGGGGGGGGGGGCGTTTATAACAAAGAAGGGGTCTGAGACAAGCGGGTCTGGGCTGGGCTCAGGCGGATATGTTAACAACCCAGTCAATTACCGTGTTCATCCGAGCGTCCCACTATCGGTCCGAGCGTCCCGCGGCTGCTGCCCGAGCGTCTGCTCAGGAGACGCGCGGATTCTCAGACAGTTTGTCTTCTTGTTTTGGTTTCAGGTCGGGACGAGCGGCTCGGGGTCAGGCTGAGCGGATTTTTGTCAGTGTGCGCGTCCTCTTAAGATTCTGCTCGGATTCTCTTCCAATGTAAAATGTTGCTGAATGCACTGTCCAGGACGAGCGTCCTGGTGTCGGCTCAAGCGGATCATAATTGAGACGAGCGTCCTGGTGGCAATCCGAGCGGATTTCGTGACAGCGTCCTTTCTTGCCTGCAGCAGGGCTCGGGACGAGCGGGCTGTTGCCACGACGAGCGTCTTGAGCTGCTCCTCGTCAATCCTTCAAGGAATTCATATGAATCTTTTCCCTTGCTCCCTTTTTTTCTTCCTTCTTATCAATTTCTGAAAATTTTGCTTAAAGAATGGATAAGTAACTCTCCCTCACAACTCTCATGTAGGATCATGCAAGTAATCCAAAAGTATATTTAATATTATACAATGCAAAAATTTGGAAAGGAATATATTACAAATGGTGGTTTGAGATAGGACTCTACCAAACTAGTTCGAATTGTCGAAATCTTTTGTCCATAGAGCTCAAGGCTCTTAGAAGTTGGTCAAAAGCTTGTGAATGGTCCTCAAGTAAGCATGAATAAGTTTTGAACTATTGCAAAATAGAATAGGGCCAATCCAAGAGGGACCTCCCTTTGAACTTCTTCTTTTCCTCTTTTGCTTTTTCGTGATGGCTTTCCCGACTCTTAAAGCTAGCAAACTTGAGATTCTTGTCATTGGGGATTTTTCGGTTCCTCCTATTTCTTCCAAAATTGATGACGAAAACACTTGGACTAGGTGATTTTTCAAGAATAGAAGGTGAAATTCCATGGCATTGATGAGGGGGTGTTTTAGGAGTTGGGATAGTGGGTGCCAAATTTCCACAAGTAGATTCCTTCTTAGCTCTATCTTTGAGCTTCTTGACCAAGTAATTCTTGTATGATGATTTGACTTTCGTGAGAAGGTCCATAATGTCATCTCCAAGTATCATGGGCTCCATAATGGGTTTGAAAAGGCTCTCATGAAGGCATTCATTTTCTTCCTCTAGGCAAACTTCAAACTTCTCAAAGATGGGCTCCTCAAGCAAATTGATTTCACAACTCCATTTATCATTTGAGCTAATCTTTCCCTCATCATCTTCTTCCATAGATGTGTCATCATTGCTTTCTCCATATGAATCTTAAAAGGGGGCTTTACTCCTCCTCATCAACTCTTTCTCCAACACCTCAATGTTCACATCAAATGACACACCCTCATACTCACAAAGGCTAAGAGTATTTGGCTTACTCAACCTCATATCTTCCTCATCAAATACCACACTTTCATACTCACAAGAGCTCAAGGAGATTGGCTCTTCCCATTTCTCATCAAAGGTAACTCCTTCAAACTCGCATTCATGATCAATGTCTAAGGATTGGTGAGGAGTAGTAACTTGGGCTTCCTTCATTTGGGCAATTTGAATTGCCAACTCCTCACCATGGGTAACAATGCTTTGAAGAACATTGTTCCTATTTTGGCTTTCCTCTAGCACTTGTTTGAAGAAATTTTGTTGATCCCCCATCATTTGGAGAACCATATTTTGGATGTCGAAGTTGGGCTCATATTTTTGTTGTGGGTGGGTGTGAAAGTGCTCATATTTTGGTATTTGGTATTTGGAATTGGTTGCAAAGTGGGTATTGGGTGGGTGGTTGTTGTGGATATTGGATGTGGTGATTTTGGTGGGGAAAGTTGGGATAGTAGTTAGGATTTTCATTGTATGAGTAGTAAGGTAGGTTTGTATTGACTTGCTACTTAAACTCCCCATACCCCATTGTAGTCATACTCAAAAGATCCACCACATACTCCATGTACCAAGTCTTGGGTCATCATCATAGCCAAGATAAAGATACAACTACAAACATGGAAACTACAATAAAACGGTAAAAATGACCTTGAGGAACAAGTTCCTCAAGGTTAAAGCAAAATTAAAATAAACAAACAAGTAAGAACTTAATCACATAACACCGTCCCCGGCAACGGCGCCATTTTGATGAACGAGCGAGTCGTTGTTCACTCCATCAAACACATTTATATTTTTCAATAAACAACTAGATAGTGGTTAAGTCGAGGTTGATCCATGGGACGGTGTGCTTTGGGTTCTAAGTCTATCTATCTTAATATGATAGTGTCACAATTAATTTGGGTTTGTAGTTGTGTTCTAAACTAATGAAAGCAATAAAGTAAAACAAGCAATAACTTAAAAGGTGTAAACAATTAATAAAGATACTAGGATGTCATGGTTTCATAGGGGATTCATGGTGGTGATCCTACAAACATGTTTCCATAGTTACAAGCAATTATTGTTGTAGAGGAACCGAGTTAGTTTATGTCTTACGGTTCATAGGAAGATTTGGGTCCCGGAGCCGAGTCGTCTAGACTGTATAACACCTACAAGTCGAGTTACTTTCTTCCTATTCACTTTTATGCATAGTCTAACAAGACTCGAGTTGGTTTATATCTTACAAATCATGTTGAATAGATAAGAGATGCTTACAAAATATAAGGATTCATAGGCTCGTATTTCATCAAACATAACATGTGCATAGGTTAACACTACAACAAGCAAGCAATAATATGACAACATATTTGATTAAGTATGAATCTACCCCCATGTTATAGTTCCCTAATCCCCCATTAATCCTACTTAAGAGACTACTCACTCATTATCATGGAAGACATGTTATCAATGGTTCCAATCATCACAACAAGTATAAACATGATAAGAAAGTGAGGAAATAAGCAATAAAGAGTAAAGAGTAAAGGAATCATACCAAACTTAGAATGAACAAATGGAAATGAAAGAATAATGGAAGAGAACTTGATTAATTCATGAAGAGTTGTCAAATCTCCACAATAATAACCCAATAATCTCCAATTACCCAATAATAAACTTGAAAAATAATTAAGGAAAGATTAATGTGGAATGATTGAGATTAATTTATTCTAATCTAATCCTAATCTAATCTAAGGAAGGTTTGCCTCCACTCAGAGGGCTTGGTCTCTTGATTATTACAAATGGACTATATATAGTGGTACATCATAAGGTTAAGCAAGGGTAGATTAGTAAATAACAATGCTTAAGTGTTGAATAGAGCTTTGTAAGTCCCGAGGGACATGCGCGGATCATGTATCAACTCCTAAGGAGATCCGCGCGGATTGGCTTGAAGCACGATTGATCCTGTAAGGGGATCTGCTCGGATTGTGTTGAAGACGCCCGGATCCTCAGCTGAGACACGCGGTTTGGTCACATGACGCTCGGATCACCTTTTGAATACCACTCGTCCAGAGCTTGGGACGCACGGATCCTGGGACAGGATTCCTCCTTTTGTTTAAGCCTATGATTCTTCTATACACTCTTTATTCCTACATCCTTGGTCATCATCCTTGCCGCCTGTTCATACTAGTTCATCCAAGATCGCCAATAAGCTTTCGATTATGCGCGAGAGACGAGAATTTTGTTTCATTATCTTCTTCACTACAAGACATATACAATGCAATATGAAAGCAAAATAGGAAGGAATTGACGGATAAAAATGGGCATGAAATGCTATATTAGTATGCAAAATGAGTTTAATTAGGAGACTAAATGTGCGCAATTAAGAGTCACATTACTACTCCCAGCCAAGCACGCTTAACTGTAGAATTATTTTGCATGGATGACCATAAAAGAAAGTGCACTTTGTTGATATGAGTAGTACTTACTATCCCTTTAAGCACTAGTCATTTAAGCCTATCACTGGACCTCTTCAATTAACGTGGGGTGTTACATTAACTACTTTTCGAGCTAATAAAGCAGAAGGATCAACATAATCACTGAATTGAATAGATTTTCTAGCAGAGTTAACCTGGGTTGAACAATTGATGATAGGTGTAATCAAATTCCCATTATTTACCGGTGCAGAAGAATCAGCTTGTTGTTGACTGTCTAATGGAGGTCGCGATTTGGTAGGTCGTCCCCGTCCTCGATCCATTCGAGCTTTGGTAGAAGGCGCAACAATGGCGGCGTAACTACCTAGAGAGAGAAAATATCTCTCTAACGGTTTTCATTGTCCTAATTTTTGTTTCTTTCAGTATAAATTGATCAATTTATACGCCTTTTTATCAACCTATACACCATAAACTATTTATCTTTTTCAATCAATTTTTATATTTATATTTGTTACTCTTATCATCATGTATTACTATTAGATAATGCGTATAATATAATATTGTTTATGTTTGTTTTAATTTTTTTGAGTTTAATTTTAATTTTTTGAATATGTTAAAACTCAAATTTAACTAAGCTAAATCTCTTAAAATATCGCACAATGGTACTACCATTATTGGTGATATTATGTACCAACTAATTTTCAAGACAAAGTTTATTTTTTTCCTAAAGTTTTTAATATATTCTTTTTAAGTAATTTGCATAAGTTGAACTCCTTTTATCACTCCAAGTTTTATATAACTATTAGTCTACCACACAGTAATAACAAAAGACTTCGATAAATTTTTGGCTTAGTACAGTATAGTATTAACTTCTTCTTGAGTAGTAGTAGTAATAGGAACTTTATTGTTGTTTAAAATGTGTAATATCGCTAAACTTTCGACAAATATTGAATAACATAAGAAATACATGTTAATCCATAAGCAACTTCTTTAGAAGTACAACATTAATAATCTGATAGAATTTTGCTCCGAAATCAATCTTTTACATTGCCTACTCTCTTTGGAAGTACAAAATAATAATTAAAACAAAGAGTAATACTCGATTACTCGGTAGTAATATTATTAGAATACTTACTTTGAAGTTTAATGAAAGTGTAAATCAATTTGTAATACTTCTACTTTACTTCTTTGATTTTACTTGTTGTCAACTAAAAATTCTTATATATGACCATATTTTTTTAAAGCGTTTATCTACATTAACGTCTTGTACGCCGTATTTGTCTATTTGTTTTAGGGGAGGACTCGGAAAAAAACACCTATAACTGTATGGAGGCTACAACATTATGGATTAATGGTGTATTTGCTCCTTATTAGGTATTTGAATTGATCCTTTTAATTGGTTATATGACAATTTGATATTTTTCAGTTATTATGGCAACCGGTTTAACTTCAAAATGAAAAATTGAAATTGTGAACTTTACCGAGAAATTTTTTAAAGTAGCAAACAAATTGGGCTCGTGAACTCCAAATCAAACATTATCAAAGTCAACATCTTTCTTTTTTGGAAAGAAGGAGCATAAAAATTAAATAGAAACCAAGTTTAAGTTACATCATGGGGGCGGGTCGGGGGGAAGCGGCTCAATGGCCGATAAAAAGTCATTAGTACACAAGCGGGTAACAAAGGAAGGAGCAAAATCCCAATTAAAGCAACCATTACAAGAAGTATTGTCATCTAAAGAGAACTTGGCAAGAGGATCCGTGACTTCATTTGCCGACCTCTTCTCAAACATTATCTTCAAATGGTGTGAGCCCTCCAAAAGATCCCTACACTCAAGGAAAATATTAGTATAAGGGCCACAAGGGGGGCACTACTCAAAATATTATTGACCGCATTAAGACAATCCGAGGCAATAATACACTTATCCATAGATTGAGTGCAAAACCGGAGCCTCTCTCTAATGGCGAGGATCTCACAAATAAGGGGGTTAGGGGCAAACAATCGTGACGACCATCCCTTCACCCACGACCCATTATCATTCCTGACAATACACCCGATACCAGCTGAGGAGGAAGAGGGAGAAAAGGCCGCATCCACGTTGACTTTGAGCAAACTATGCGGAGGGAGAGCCCAGCTACTAGGATAGCAAGAGGCAGAGGAGGGAGCACAAGAGGAGGGTGGCGGGGCACAGTTTGCAGCAACCCAGGCCGAGGCTTGAGCGGAGGTGGACTCACAAAAACGCTGACAAGGGATGGGTGAGGATGTCGAGAAGGTGGAGTCACACCTCCTAGTCCAAAGACGCCATAAGATAAAGGTAAAGAAGGTGGGCCAAGAAGGGTTAGGAGAAGTACAGTTCATATGAATCCAAGGCTGGAGATCAAAGGAAAAGAAAGACGGAGTGACATCAAAGAGAGCCCAGACAGATGCAAGAAAACTACAATCACGGAGGAGATGGATTGTAGACTCATCAAGAGAAGGGCTAAGGCAAATGGAGTAGGAAGGGGATTCAAGAATAGTTTGTTTGAAGAGGGTGAGGTTTTGTGGTAGCTTATCCCACCACACGAGCCAGAGGAAGACCTTGATTTTGGGGAGGGTGGGAAGATCCCAAAGCCAAACTAGGTTGGCCGAGAAAGAGGGTGGACGAGGTGACTGATCACAGAGGGAGGTGTAGGTGGAGCCAACCCAGAATGTGTTCTTAGGGGCGAGAGAGGTTGTAAGGATGTCGGGACGTCCAAGGGAGGGAAGGGAAGTGGCTAAAATGGAGTTCATGATATCGCTGGGAAGGACAAAGTCAAGGGTGTCACACTACAAAGAAAAGGTTCCATAGCGATGGAAAACTCCGTCGCAAATATGACAATCCCGTCGCAAATACAGAACTTGCGACGGAATTGCGACAGATTTATTCCGTCGCTTTATTTCGTCGCAAAATTTAGTTTTGCGACGGGAATTCCGTTGCACAGGAAAATCTGCGACGGATCAAAGCGTCGCAGTAACCCGTCGCAAAAGATGGACTTTTGACGGAATTTCCGTCGCAGTTCACTGTTCATGGGAGGCCACGTAGACACAATGGTCAACCAGAAAGTCAAAATATGTGACGGAAATTCCGTCGCAGTTCACTGTTCATACAGGCCACGTAGGCACATTAGTCAACCAGAAAGTCAATATTTGCGACGGAAAATCCGTCGCAGAATACTGTTCATAAAGGCCACCTGTCCCCAAAGACAACCAGAAAGTCAATATTTGCGACGGAAAATCCGTCGCAAATTCCGTCGCATGGCAGAATGAACCAGGGGGTTTACAGCGCTTTTCTAGCTCCCCCATTGCTTTGAAAGCAATTACATATACTCCCGGTTTCCTACAAACATACAGAAAATCAAGAAATTGACAAATTCACAACTCGTTCAAGACAAGATTTCCAAACAACGTCTTCGCATTAACTTAAAATAAAAGGTTTACAACCGTTTAGTACAATAATTGTTCAACAAAGAAAGCTAAATAAGTCCATAAACTATGGGGTAGGATTGATAACCATTAATCAACTAACAACTACTAATCAATACATGGGAGCAGGAGTAGGCCTAGCATTGTCGCCACCATCATCATCAAAGTCATTTCTAGCTTGAGATACACCTCCGGGGTTGAAAGTTTGAGTGGTAAAACCTTGTTGGCTCAAGAACTCCTCTATTGCCGCAAGCCTTTGATATTGTTCGGCCTCGACTTGCTTAAGTCGGGCATTCTCTTTTGCGACTCTACCAACAAAACCCGGAGTATGAGGAGTAGAAAAGAGGTTACCAGTCGAGCGGCGGTGGTGCTCCCAAATTTGTGGTGCTGCATTTCCCGCGCCAAGTACTCTACCTTTCTTATCAAATCTTCCATGTTCTTCAATATAAATCTCATTATCATCGATGTTCTCGACCCCTTGACTCGACTGTTGAGTTTTCTTTGAGATGATTTTAACCTATATCAATAAAAAACGAAAGATTAGATACCATCTACTAAATAATCATGATTGAAAAAATGAGTTAAAAATTAAATAATTATAGTAACTTACGAAGAGTTGACCAGTTTTTTTGGATAACCATCCTTTTGTGCTATGCTTCTTTGTCTTCTCCAACAACTGCAAAGCGGACGGAATTTCTCCTTTCCCATCTTTATCAACCTACAATTTTGATACTTGTTAAATATAATTACTAACTTTAAATAAAGTTAAAGAAAAAAAAGGTAATAAATTAAAAAAGGAAGTGAAGAAATTACCATTGAGTCCATATATTGCAATGTGTTTTTTCGACCCATTAGGTGAGTACCCAACGCCTTCCCTTTCTCGTCACTTCCCGACCTACGGTTGGCCGAATTCTTCTCCGATCTTCTCGTGAAACTAGGATCTTCAAGTGGTCTATTCTTCAATTGACGGTGCAACTCAACACTAATCCAATCCGGCTTTTCATGCTCTTCCTTATGATAAGCTCGATAAATTATTTGCCGTAAACGGGTCTTCATGGCATCTTCCCAAGCCTTCTTAACCCTTGCCTTATCGCGGGATCGTAACTAACACGCCACTGTTCAATAAACAATAAAGTTAGAAAATAAACTTCATTGTAAATAAATATAAAATAAATGAATAAAATACTTAATATTAAATTAAATGACAATTGTTAATACCTCAAACCAATTCCACCAATCCTTCTTTAGAGTAGATGACGCCGATTTCCAATTAGGAGCATGTTCTTTGTAGTTGCATCCAATATTATTCGATATCAAGTTCACAACGGATTCATCACTAAACCTGAAAAAAAAAATGACAATATATATATATATATATATATATATATATATATATATATATATATATATATATATATATATATATATATATATATATATATATATATATATATATATATATAGAAATTGAATCATGTGAGGCACCCTCCTTAGGGTGAGGTAGCTGAACCCTTTTTAAACCATTGGATCTAATAATTGTAGGCTCACCAGATTATGACACGTGTCCCTATATAATGTTATAATACACCCAACTCAACAAATTTACTCACTCATTTATCGTCATTCTTCTCCCCTCTCTCTCTCTCTCTCTCTCTCTCTCTCTCACATCGCCATTAACAGTTGAGCTTCTCATCCGCCATTACTCTTCTCATTTACTTCATCCTTCTCTCTCACTCTTCAACTCGTCTTCAGCTCGTCACTCGCCGTTAACGCTGAGCTTCCGACCGCCATTGTTATTGAGCTTCCCATCCGCCATTATTCTCTTCAAATCAGGTATATTCGATTGAATAAGTTCCATATCCTCGTCGTCATTATCACTAACATGATCAAGCACCGTCGGAACTTAAATTACTTATTATTTTGTTATTGAGCTTAAATTACTTATTATTTTTGTTTTAATGCCGGTTTTAATCGTTTAGTCAGAATAATCAAGCTTGGACATAATCAATCACCGTCGGAACACCTAACATCAATTGAAAAGCAATTTTCCTGCTTCTTTGTACGGTTTTCCCCTCTTTCTTACCTATTATCACTTAAATTCAGTTAAGTTTTGTAGCTTATTGTTATATTATCTTCAAACTTGGACTAAATGTTTGTCATCTGTTTGTTAAGATTCGTTTACCTGCTTTTGTGAAACCTAGAACTTATTTTGTGAATCTAGGAGGTAAATTTGTGAAACCAGTAGCTTATTGTTATATTATCTTCAAACTTGGACTTAATGTTTGTCATCTGTTTGTTAAGATTTCGTTTACCTGCTTTTGTGAAACCTAGAACTTATTTTGTGAATCTAGGAGGTAAATTTGTAAAACCAGTAGCTTATTGTTATATTATCTTCAAACCAGTAAATTTGGCTGCGTGTTGCATTTTCTGTTGTTGTTGTTTCTTCTCTGCGTGTTGTATTTTTTGCTGTTGTTGTTCTCATTGAATAAGTTCTGAGATTATTCAAAGGTTTGCATAAATTACACTAGCTACTGTTTGTCTTATGCTGTTGTTGCTTGAGTGTTAATTGAATAAGGTCTGCGATTACAAAGAAGCAGTGAAACAAATTAAGAAAAACAGAGCAAAATAGATGATTTTAAGCACTTATAATGACCAAGTTTCACAAAACAAGCTCTAAGATTCACTGAATAAGGCCTGAGATTCACAAAATAGGGTATGTGAATTCACCAAATAAAGGAATGAGCAAAACAGATGATTTTAACCACTTATAATAACCAAGTTTCACAAAACAAGGTCTGAGATTCACTGAACAAGGTCTGAGATTCACCAAACAAGGTCTGAGAATCTAAACCTTTTTATTTTCCCGGTTTTTGTGCTTCCTAGATCTAATATTTGTGAGGAATTTGTGCTTCCTAGGTCTGAGAATCTCCTTCATCTTTGTTTATTTTCCCAGCTTGTTAGTCCAACTACCTAGGAATTTGTGTTTTGAATTTTCACATTTGTTTTGTTTAACTAATATTTGTATTTCACTTGTTTCATAGACAAGTATGACACCTTGGTGCAATGGTTGTGTTGTTAATCTTCTTGACGAAGATCAAAAGTCATTTCGCGCACTTTATGTCACTGAAAAACAAACAGCTATGGATTTCTCTTTTTTGCCGTTAAAGGAAGTTATAGTGCGTGGCCGTCACTTTCAAGCATGTCATTCTGTTTTCAATAATGAAGATCTTATGAAAAAAATCTTCTCACAAATTAATCATTTTGAAGATAAAGCAAATATGGCGCTTGTTTGTCGAAAATGGGCTCAACTATTTCTGATACACAAAAGTGCACCTCGGGTCACCTTGGCATATTGGCTTTCTGTAGACATAAATGATATTAATGGTGTTCGGACTATTCGTAGGGGTCCTAGCATAGTCTTTCAAACATGCAAATGTTTCATGACGGAGGATATGATTGCCACATTCATACTGCATTATATGCAAGCAAAAAATCCATCTCAGAGTACTCATCTCAATGCTCTTGATGATGCTGCACGCAGTGCAGTTAATGAGTTATTGATTGTTTTAAAAGATACACCGAGTGAAGAAAGATCTATAGCTATTGGCATTGCAGCTGACTTACTAGTCACTCGTACAGATATATCTTTTCTTGACTTACCTCTGATGATGATGTAAATATAGCCTAGAGTTGTCCCTTGTTTGTAATGTACTATCTGTGTAACTAGGGCTTTGCACTTTAAGGTTTTAACTTTGCCCTTTTGTTATGTTGTATAATTTCGTAGTAGTGTCAACCTTCTGTATAATTACGTACGTCTTAGTTTAACATTTTGGATAACATAAATTATCATGTAATGTTGTACTTTTGTTTTAAATATTTGCATGGATCACTTTTCTATGTATAATGCAATGTTCTTTACTTCTGACTTTCTATTTAATTTTGTATTTGTTTTCTTACATATTCTTCCATGCACTTATAATGACCATCTTATTTTGTGACCTTATTTTGTGAATTGTGGATCTTCTTTTGTGAATCTTGCAACTTATTATGTGAATCCTGGAAATTATTTTGTGAATCCTGGAACTTATTTTTGTGAACTTATTTTGTGAAGCTTAGTCCTTGTTTAGTGAATCTGAGACCTTTAAATTCAGTTAATTGAGTTAATTGACCACAGCTTGTTGACCATATCTTATTGTTATAATGTAATGTTCTTTAACAACTTATACTGACCAAGTTTCACAAAACAAGCATTTAGATTCACTGAATAAGGTCTGAGATTCACAAAACAAGGTCTGTGAATTCACCAAAAAAAGGTATGAGCAAAATAGATGATTTTAACTACTTATAATGACCAAGTTTCACAAAACAAGCCCTTACATTCACTGAATAAGGTCTGAGATTCACAAAACAAGGTATGTGAATTCACCAAATAAAGGTATGAGCAAAATAGATGATTTAAACCACTTATAATGACCAAGTTTCACATAACAAGCCCTTAGATTCACTGAACAATGTTTGAGATTCACAAAAGAAGGTCTGAGAATCTAAACCTTACTGACCAAGTTTCTTTATTTTGTGAACTTATTTCCCTTGCTTTGTGAATAATAGGCTTTACTGAGTTGTATTAAGCAAGCCAAGCCAGGATGAAGCGACGTGTTGAGGACGTACTGAAGCTACTGGAGCACTCTACTCAAGCACCTACTGAAGCTACTGAACCACTCTCTAAGCGACCTACAAAAAAGACAAGAATTTACAAAGACAGACTGCCTGTGTTGAGGACTCGAATGTCTCCTGCTGGGCTTTACCACTTTCTCAACAACAAGGAGAATCCACCATCAGATAAGCAGATTGAAGCTATACAAGAAATGGGATTTGGTTCTCTATTGCATCTTAAAACAGATGTTGTTCCGGGTCACTTGGCGTACTGGCTAGTTTCAAATTATGACCACTGTACAGGAACGTTGTGTGATGGGAAACTCCTTGTTTTAGAGGAAGATATCCATCTGTGCATGGGACTGCCAATGGGTCCAAACATTGTGGAAGAAGCAACAATTTGAGATAAATGCCCTTCTTATCTGTCTCTTTTGGAGGAGTTCAGAAGTCAATACAAAGGTAGTTCCATTGAGGTCAAACACATTATGGAAAAGCTCTCTACACAAAGAGATGGTGGAGATGATTTCAAACGCACTTTCATCATTTATATCTTCAATGCTTTTTTAGGCGGTGTTGTAGGCAATCGGGCTAGTTTGAGTCTTCTTAAAAGTTTGGTAAACACTGAGTTGATCTCCAAATTCAACTGGTGCAATTTCATGAAACGCAAATTGGCTGCCCAAGTTGAGTCTTGGCAAAAGGAGGAGTGGCAGACCAAAAAGCTGAAAGAAAATTGGTTTGGTGGACCTATTATGGTCTTGGTTTTCATTTGTCTTGACCGATTTGTCTTCAATGCACGCCTTCTTACTCGGCAGTTTCCAACGCTCTCAACTTGGACTAAAGAAGCTATAACCAAGAGAGTTAAGCAGGAAGTGAATGACAAAAATTAGGACAAGAGAACTTTTGGCAGGGGTTCTATTGAGCCTCCAATGGTCTTCAACCACCATATTCCACAGTTGTGTCCTCCTCCTCCAAAGATTGAGCTCGGCCAGTCTTCCAAGTCAACAATTCAAGATAAAGCATCTGAAGCTGAAGTTGAAAAATTACCGCTACCTGGGAATGAAGGCACTGGTGAGTTTGTCCATAGACTTGCGCTTTCCGCAAAGACAATGGCTAAAGCTTTTGCAGACTACAAATCACTTGCTAGTCAAGTTCCCTCCAAACTGCCTTCAACAACAATAGTGAAGAAACTAGTTGCAGCTGTTGACGGCATAGCAGAAGGTTTTAAATTATCTCAATAAGAGGATGATGCTGAAAATGTGAACGATGTAAAGAATGAGGAAAAGGTGTCGGACGTTGTGGATGAGAATATCGATGAAAAAGTGGTTGACGATATTCATGAGAATGTGGAGAAAGGTGGGGAGAGTGTGGAGAAAGCTAGGGAGAAAGTGGATAATTACTATGGGTGGAGTGAGGCTGATTTGTTGGCGAGATTGGATGCGATGGGTGAAGCTTTGCAACCAATAGCGCGACATCATTCACCACCACCAAATGCAGAATACCCATCCTTTAGGCTCCTACCAGCTGATGACCATTTGTTGTCTCAACCTGAGCCTGAGCCTGACACATATGCTGCTGTGTCATCCCTCCTTGTGGATGTCATCCCTCCTTTCACTGAGCCCACTCCTTTGGTAGGGAACACATCCTCTCACGCTGCTCTGGATGATGTTCTTCCTGACAATGACGTCACTGAGCCTACAATTATTGAGATAACAGCTACTCCTCCTACTCCTGTGGTACGGAGGACAACTCTTGATGTTATTTGCATACAAGATACTCCACTTATTTCAACAATCGATAAAACATCTGGTAAACGATCTGTCAGTAATGTCTATATTCGTCGATCGCCACGTCATTTGGCAAAGTCGATTGCCCGTGTGCCTTGCAAAACCCCAGCTACTTCTGCAATCCCATTTCCCTTATCTCCATTACCAGTTGAAGAGGATGTTCCGGGTCGTGGTAAGAGGAGGGTTGTAGTTCCAGCTGAAGTATTCCGATCGCCCTATTTGCAAAGAAATCTTAATGTTTGTAGGGATTTGAATCAAGCTGAGAAACAAGTAATAGATTTTATACTTGGCGAATCATATGATGAAACGGAGATTCTTTTCCAAAGTCAAAGTCAGACTTTGACAAGGAACCAGTTGAAGATTGTGCCTGAAGACGATCGGATATCATCTCATGTCATAGATGTGTATTGTGAGGTCTTAAATAATATTGAGATATTCAAATCCCGGACTTCCCCTTCTCGTTTATTTGTGCTGTATAGAAATGAAAGTGTTAGTCTTATTACCCTGTACTTTATCCAATTCTCGTTTATCATGTCTATTTTACATGATGTTGACTTCTAATTGTTGCTCATACTGATCTTATTTTTCTGTTCCCAGTGTCTCTCCAATGTTGATGTTTCTGCAGTTCAACTAGTAAGTCTTTGATTTTGGTCTGCTTATATTTCAACTTAAGTTCATTTTTATCTTTTTTATTCACTGCATTTTTGTCTTTTTAATTCAGTTTACTTTTTGTCCTTTTTCAGGTTTGCGCTCCAATAGTCTCCGCCTCATGCCCACCTTTCTTGATTTGTATCGACCTCAGAACTAAAAGTAGCAAAGTGCAAATCATCCATCCTATGAAAGGCAGATCTGTTGATTATTCTTGTTTTATCCAACCTGTGGTACGTCTATTGTTTCCATTTTTCTTAGGGAAATGTGTGTTATTTTGATTCTACTAGGAAATGAGTTTATGAATGTATGACTTTATTTTGTGAAGCCTACACTTAAGGTTTGTGAATCTTATCACTTTAACTTATGTTGACCAAGTTTCACAAAAACAAGCCCTACGATTCACTAAACAAGGTCCGAGATTCACAATATAAGGTCTGAGATTCACAAAATTAAGAGCAAAATAGATGATTTTAAACCACGACCAAGTTTTCACAGAACAAGCCCTAAGATTCACTGAACAAGGTCTGAGATTCACAAGTTAAGGTCTGAGATTCATAAAATTAAGATCAAAATAGATGATTTTAAACCACGACCAAGTTTCACAGAACAAGCCCTAAGTTTCACTGAACAAGGTCTGAGATTCACAAGATAAGGTCTGAGATTCACAAAATTAAGAGCAACATAGATGATTTTAAACCACGACCAAGTTTCACAGAACAAGCCCTAAGATTCACTGAACAAGGTCTGAGATTCACAAGATAAGGTCTGAGATTCACAAAATTAAGAGCAAAATAGCAAAATAGATGTTTATACCTGTGCTAAGAAAGACTGATTTCTCTTTTGTTCATACAGAAAGAAAAGCTCATCCGGCTTCTTAAACCAAAGGGGGCAGCACTGACAAGTATTTTGTGGACGCCCGAAGTGTTTATCCCAAAATCAAACTTACCTTCGGATGAAATAGATAATGGCATCTATTTATTGAACATATTGGAGAATTACAAAGGCAACAAAAGTGATTGTCCAATAACCATATATACTGGAAGATTACTTTATCAACTCTATTTATACATTGATAAATATAAATTTTTATAAGTTTGCAACACATTATTATTCCCTTTTTTCCATTTATAGGATGCTCAGGTGAAGCGTTTTGCATTGAGGGTGTGCTATCACATTATTACATGTGATAAGAACGTATTAAGAGATAGAGTGAAAAAAGATGCACTAGAATGGAGTCGTGTACCGCTGTAAGAACCTTCTTCTTTTAATATTATCATATTTTTCTTGCAAAACCTTTACATTTTTTAGTACTTTGGTTGATTAAATAATCTTATATGTTCGTATTATGGCAGTGGCTCTCGACCACTTCCTTACAGTGACCAGCAATTGTTGGATTATGTTTGCAGATCAAAATCGGCACAAACTAAATTGTAATGATTTTCCTTTGATTTTACAATATAAAAGTTATATGATTTTGCTTTGATTTTACAACATAAAAGTTATATTGTCAGAGATATTGACTACTTGCATTTCCTTAATATTTTAAGAGACGCTATGGTGTCCACTCCGTGGATGGAAGTCACAAGACAGGCTTTACAGACCCTTGGACCACGTGGCTTTGTTATGGATCAGGTAAGTATTATTTTCCTTTCCTTTTTGTTTTCATGTTTCATTTTACTTTTTTTGTGAATCCTATAACTTGTTTTGTGAATGCTTGAACTTATTTTGTGAATCTTGGAACTTGTTTAGTGAATCTTGGAACTTATTTTGTGAACTTATTTTGTGAATCTTGGAACTTGTTTTGTGAATCTTGGACCTTATTTTGTGAATCTTGGACCTTATTTTGTGAATCCTGGAAGTTATTTTGTGAATACTTTGCCTATGTTTTGTTAAATTTGATTTTGTAGGTGATTGATATGTTTGGAGTTAAGTCCACACTCGGTAGATCACATCTCCTCTACTTGCCAACCACAGTATATGTGAGCTTCAAATCCTTTAGATGTTGATATTCAAGTATTTGCTTTCTTAATGTTGCTCCTCTCTGGTTTATTAAAATGCTCCTACCTTTGTCACATGCAGACCGTTCATGAAAAACGCGAGCCAGCTATTTAGGGTCAATACATGAAGTCTGATTACATTCCAGTTGATGGGAGCAATATCCAAAAGGTGAAAGACCCCTCTTCTACTATTTATGTTGTTTTTTATTTATTTTCGTTCATGTGTATTGTTAATTGGTTTGTCTATTGCAGGTTTTTATCCCTATGGTTAACGATAAGTGTCGTCATTGGTGGGCTTGCGTTTGCGATTTAAAGAAAAAAGTAAATTTCATCCTCGACTCGAGCACCGATTTACATGCGGATCCTGATAACCACGCAGCCCACGAGATTGTATGATTTTTTTCCCAAAATATTTTGGAGTATTTATCTTTAGTTTCTTAAAAATATATACCTGTCATATTTTTATGTTCTATTGGCATTTTCATGTTCCAGTTGTACCAAGTTACATCTGTTCTTTGTCGTGGTTCATCTGCATTTGAACCTTTGCGGTTGATGTACATGAACCCAATTGAAAACCTTCAAGTCCCTCAACAAAAAACATGGTATGTAACCATGTATCTTCGTTTTTTAGGCTATATTATGAGATATATCGTACAAGTTTGAATGGTCCCTCTCTGACCAAAACCATGTACCCAATCCCATATTGCTGAAATGAATGGTTGAATAGTTGATCTTCACTTGAGATGTTTCTTTTACTCACAAATGTTTATTTATTTGTAGTTTTGATTGTGGAGTGTTTGTGCTGAAATGGTTGGATGCGTTGGACAATCAAAGTTTATGGACCAACAGTGAATATTTTGAGGTATAGATTTATGGGTTTTGCCTTCTACCTTGCCATTGCTACATATTAAATATATACTAAACTGTATGAAAATCTCTTTTGCAGAAATTGCATGACTATCGAAAGAAGATAATATTGGAACTTCTTAAATGGGATAAAAATACAAAAACGGTACACTTGCTTGACTTAAAATTAATGCAAAGTCCATTTGTTCATAAATTTGGTTAACATCTCTTAATTGTTAGTTGTTTTTGATGGTATAGGTGTTTCATTGATGACATGTGTTCACTGGCGTACATCCCTTGCTTCAGCAGGCGTGCTATATCTATCTTGTGTTGATGTACTCAGTATTCGAAATGGTGAAATTCGGCCATATGACCTTCTTTGTTTGTAATGGTACCATGAATTGATTAGTCTGTAGTCTTGTATTTGAGTAGTCGAGAATGTATTTAGTAGTCGAAAATGTAATGCTACAAGAAATTGTGAAACTTGGATTTGACCATAAGATGAGACGGGTGTACTTCGTATGACGGTCTTTTATTGAGAGACAAAGATGTTTAATGCAAGCCGCCTTTACATTTGATTCACATCTTTTTCTGTATGATGTACATTACATGATTAATGGATTCGGGTCTGGATATACCTTTGGCACAATTACATGTTTGATGTCATCAACTAAAGGCTTTACTTCATTGGGAAGCGATGCTGGATTTACACTTTACTTCATTGGGAAACAATGACATCGGTCCCGGACTAAATTTTGATCAAAATCCACATTATAAAAAAGACTAAAGACTAAATTCACAAAAATACTTAATGCTGGATTCAGGTCTAGGTTTCATAATTTTATGTTCCAGTTTCACAAGATAAGTTGCAGGATTCACAACATTGAGTAAAAGAAACATCTTAAGTGAAGATCAATTATTCAAGACTTAGTTTCACAATTTCATGCTCCAGTTTCACGTAATTAGTTCCAAGATTCTGAAAATTAGGAGTTATGTATTTTTAAGTAAAGATCCACGTGGTCCAGTTTCACAAATTTACGCATTTTCAAATTTCACTTCAACTTCCATATTCAGTGCTCTCTCTTCAACTTCCATATTAAGTAACTACTTCTCTTTTCAATTTCCATATTCAGTGCTCCAATTTCACATTCGTCTTTGCCATTATCCGCCATTTTCATTGAGCATCACCGTTTCTACTATCGCTATCCGCCATTTTCATTGAGCATCACCGTTTCTACTATCGCTATCCGCCATTATCCGCCATTGTCATTGTTTACCATTTTCATTGAGCAAATTATGTATTTTCTATCTACTTTCTCAAGTTTCGATTCATTCTCCTTTTGTTTCGTATTTTTCATCATAATCTTCAATCAACTTCTTTAATTCGTCAAATTATTGTTTTTATTATTGAGGGTTTAGGGTTTTTGCCAGTTTTTGTTAGTGATGGTTTACGGTTTTTATGGTTTTGTGATTAATTTATCGTTCTTTGGATGCCAGTTTTTAAATGTTTTTGTTAGTGAGGGTTTAGGGTTTAGGGTTTTTGCCATTTGCATTTCGTGAATCTAGGACCTACTTGTGTGAATCTAGGACCTAATTGTGTGAATCTCAGACCCTGTTTTGTGAAACTGGAAGATAATAGTTGTTATACTTGTTAATAAGTGCATGAAATCACCTTATCTGTTTTCATTATCTTATCCTTCTATATTGCCAGTTTTTAAATGTATTGTTGGTTAAAGTTTTCAGTAGCTATATCTCATTGCATTTCATGAATCTAGGACCTAGTTGTGTGAATCTAGGACCTAATTGTGTGAATCTCAGACCCTGTTTTGTGAAACTGGAAGATAATATTTGTTATACTTGTTAATAAGTGCATGAAATCACCTTATCTGTTTTCATTATCTTATCCTTCTATATTGCCAGTTTTTAAATGTATTGTTGGTTAAGTTTTCAGTAGCTACATCTATATTGCATTTCATGAATCTAGGACCTAGTTGTGTGAATCTAGGACCTAATTGTGTGAATCTCAAACCCTGTTTTGTGAAACTGGAAGATAATATTTGTTATACTTGTTAATAAGTGCATGAAATCAGCTTATTTGTTTTCATTATCGTATCCTTCTATATTGCCAGTTTTTAAATTTATTGTTGGTTAAGTTTTCATTAGCTACATCTCATTTGCATTTCATGAATCTAGGACCTAGTTGTGTGAATCTAGGACCTAATTGTGTGAATCTCAGACCCTGTTTTGTGAAACTGGAAGATAATATTGTTATACTTGTTAATAAGTGCATGAAATTACCTTCTCTGTTGTCAAACTTATTTATGTTCTGATGTTATTTTGCCTTACTTGGTGCATAATAGGAAGCAAGCTAAAATGAAGCGACCTGTTGAACCCGCTGGTGATTCTACTGAAGCAGCTAATGAAGCTACTTTGGCACTCTCTGAGCCACCTAAAAAAAAGACAAGAATTTACAAAGACAGACTGCGTGTGTTGAGGACTCGGATGTCTCCTGCTGGGCTTTACCACTTTCTCAACAATAAGGAGAATCCACCATCAGATAAGCAGATTGAAGCTATTCAAGAAATGGGATTTGGTTCTCTATTGCATCTTAAAACAGATGTTGTTCCGGGTCAGTTGGCATACTGGCTAGTTTCAAATTATGACCCCTGTACAGGATCGTTGTGTGATGGGAAACTCCTTGTTTTAGAGGAAGATATCCATCTGTGCATGGGATTGCCAATGGGTCCAATCATTGTCGAAGAAGCAAAATTTGGAGATAAGAGCCCTTCTTATGTGTCTCTTTTGGAGGAGTTCAGAAGTCAATACAAAGGTAGTCCCATTGAGCTCAAACACATTATGGAAAAGCTCTCTACACAAAGAGATGGTGGAGATGATTTCAAACGCACTTTCATCATTTATATCTTCAGTGCTCTTTTAGGCGGTGTTGTAGGCAATAGGGCAAGTTTGAGACTTCTTAAAAGTTTGGTAAACACTGAGTTGATCTCCAAATTCAACTGGTGCAATTTTATCAAACGTAAATTGGCTGACCAAGTTGAGTCTTGGCAAAAGGAGGAGTTTCAGACCAAAAAGCTGAAAGAAAATTGGTTTGGTGGACCGATTATGGTCTTGGTTTTTATTTATTTAGACCGATGTGTCTTCAAAGCACGCCTTGTTACTCGGCAGTTTCCAACGCTCTCAACATGGACTAAAGAAGCTATATCCCAGAGAATTAAGCAGGAACTGAATGACAAAAATTCGGCCAATAAAACTTTCGGAAAGGGTTCGATTGAGCCTCCACTGGTCATCACTCAGCATAAGGCACTTGCACTTTTGCCTACTATTGAGTTTAGGGAGTCTTCAAAGCCACCGAGTGCACCTTTGCCTACTATTGAGTTTAGGCAGTCTTCAAAGCGAACAAGTGAACAACAACATTCTGAAGATGAAGAACCTTCTTATCCTCCTACTGAGTTTATTAATAAACTTGCGCTTTCCGCAAATGTTGATCCTCTTCTACCTAATAATTCAGGTAGTACAACTGAGTTTGTTAATAAACTTGCAGTTTCCGCAAAGGTCATGGCTCAAGCTTTCATGGAGTACAAATCTCTTGCTAGCCAAGCTCTGAGCAAACTAGCTTCCCCAGCAACAGTTTCTAAACTAGTTGCAGCTGTAGATGGTATGGCAGATGGTTTTAGGTTATCTCAAGAAGACAATAATGAGGAAGGTAATGTACAGGAGAGTGTGGAGGGTAATAGTGGGGATAATCTAGCTGAATTGTTGGAGGTATTGGACGTGATGGGTGAAGCTTTGCAACCAATACAGTCACGTTGTTCACCACCAAAACCAGAATGCCAAATCATACCACTAGGTAAACCTTCAACATCTTGTATTCAAGCTGCTGAATAACCTGATCATCTTTTATCTCCCTCTCATAATACTGTTACTGATGATTTCCCTCCCGTCAGTGATGATGCCTCCCCCGTCAATGATGAACAACCTGACCATTTTAAGCCCACAGTGGTAGCGGATGATCATCATAATCAAAAACAGTGGGTTGAGTACAATAGGAGGACAACAAGTGAAAGAGATATGCAAACAAGTTCCAGTGCTATTGATGATGTCCCTTCCGTCAATGAGCCCACTCACGCCACTGTGACTGTTCTAGCTACTCCTTCTACTCCTTATACTCCTTCTACTCCTCCTCCTCCTCATGTGGTAGGGAACAGTGATCCTCCTTCTTCACCATCTGCCAGTAAGGAGTTGAGGGCGTGCAATGAAGAGAACCTATCCAGAGAAATAGTACAAAATGATGCACTAGAATGGCCTCGATACACTGACAATGAATTGCTGAATTTTGTTCGAAAGAAATCAAAGAAAGCTAAACAGTAATGTCATATTTTTGCTTTGATTTTTTGATTTTTTTTATTGTAATAAATATATCTACTAATTGAATTTTATCAATAATGAAGTGATGTTATGGTGTCCACTCCGTGGATGGATGTCACAAGAGAAGCTTTGCATAGCCTTGGACCGACAGGCCTTATTATGGATGAGGTAAGTAACCCCTGAGTATTATTTTCCTTTTCCTCTCCATGTTTTCATTTTGTTCATGTCACTCGATGTGTATGTGATCCTAACAAATTTAACTTTGTAGGTCATTGATATATTTGGAATTAAGTGCACATTCAGTAGAAGAAATTTATTCTACATGCCAACAACAATATTTGTCAGTCTCAAATCATTTATATGTTGTTATTCAAGTATTTTGCGTTCTTAGAGTTGGTTTGTTTCTAAAATTGCCTTCTTGTGACTTGTAGAGTCTTCATCGAGAAAACAACCCCGAAATTTGGGGTGCGCACATAAAGGACTACACTCCAAGTGCTGGTAGCCATATCGACAAGGTCAGATATTTGTGAATCCTGGACCTTATTTGTGAATCCTGGACCTTATTTTGTGAATCCTGGACCTTATTTTTTGAACTTGTATTGTGAATCTTGGAGCTTATTTTGTGAATCCTGGACCTTATTTTGTGAATCCTAGAACTTGTTTTGTGAATCCTGGACCTTATTTTTGTGAATCTTGGAGATTATTTTTTGAACTTGTATTGTGAATCCTGGAGCTTATTTTGTGAATCCTGTACCTTATTTTGTGAATCCTGGAACTTGTTTTGTGAATCCTGGACCTTATTTTTGTGAATCTTGGAGATTATTTTTTGAACTTGTATTGTGAATCTTGGAGCTTATTTTGTGAATCCTGGACCTTATTTCGTGAATCCTGGAACTTGTTTTGTGAATCCTGGACCTTATTTCGTGAATCCTGGACCTTGTTTTGTGAACTTGTTTTGTGAATCCTGGACCTTATTTCGTGAATCATTGACCTTATTTTGTGAATATTGGAGATTATTTTGTGAACTTATTTGTGAATCCTGGACCTTGTTTTGTGAACTTAATTCGTGAATCCTGGACCTTATTTCGTGAATCCTGGACCTTATTTTGTGAATCTTGGAGATTATTTTGTGAACTTATTTGTGAATCCTGGAACTTAATTCGTGAATCCTGGACCTTGTTTTGTGAATCCAGGACCTTATTTTGTGAACTCCTTGACCTTAGTTTGTGAACCTGTTTTGTGAATCCTTGACCTTGTTTTGTGAATCCTGGACATTTACTATCTCAAGTTTTTATCCCTTTCCATAGTAACATGGAGCCGATGCATTGGTGGGCTTGTGTCTGTGATATAAAGCAGGCAAAAATTTTATCCATGACTCATGCGTGGCTGTTAATGTGGATCCTGACAACAAGCATGCCAAAGAGATTGTATGATTTTTTTTTCCAAAATATTCTTATTGCCTTTTCTTTTAAAAGTATACTCCAAAATATATTTTCATCTTGTTATTGCCTTTTCTTTTTCAGGTACATCATGTTTCAGCTATTTTGGGAGGGTCATATAATTCTTTGGAGTTCATGCACACGAACGAATTTGTCAATGTCAAAGTCCCTCAATAAAAAAACAAGGTACGTAAGCATGTATCTTTTTCCTTTTGTTAACAGAGCAATAGTTATTATTTTGAGCTTGTTGATTTTAAACCATTTACTGTTTTTTTTTTTGTCTAGTTATGATTGTGGAGTTTTTCTTTTGAAGTGGTTGAGTGCCTTGGACGATGATAGTTTATGGACCAAAAGTGAATATTATGAGGTAAGTTCATTAGTATACGAAAATAAAGGTTTATCTTCTGAATCTCATACATTGTTCAGTGAATCTTCAGAGTTTTTTTGTTTTTGTGAAACTTGGTCATTATAAGTGGTTTAAAATCAACAAGGTCTGAGATTCGCTGAACAAGCTCTGAGATTCACTGAACAAGGTTTGAGAATCACAAAACAAGGTTTGATATTCACCAAATAAAGATAGGTTCGTTGTCTATATACTTCATTAATATATGTCGCTCTTGGCAGAAATTGACTCAATATCGAAAATCGATCATCTTTGAACTACTTAGATGGGATAAAAATGCTAGAAAGGTACACTTCATTGTCTTAAAAATGATGTGAAGTTCATTTCTTCATAACTTTGGCGAATATTTCGTAAATAAGTTGATTGTACTTGTTTTTGGTTGTATAGTTGTTTAATTAAAGAAGACAATTGTCCGTGAAGTCATAATATGCAAAAGTGGGTCGAGGCTCCTGTAAAGATCGTTGCCTTCATCAACTCTTGTAAAGATATTTGATAGTTTTAGCTAATTTGAGCTTATTTGTAGCTAATTTAAGCTAATTTGTTACTTATGTGACTTATGTAGCTAATTTGAGCTAATTTGTAAAGATATTTCAACTCTTGTAAAGATATTTGATAGTTGTAAATATTGTTGCCTTCATCAACTCTTGTAAAGATATTTGAGTTGTAAAGTAGATGATTTTAAACGACGACCAAGTTTGACATTGACATTGTCAATGAGTTGAGCAAAAGGTCTGACATTCACAAGATAAGGTCTGAGATTCACAAAGTTGAGCAAATTAGATCATTTTAAACCACGACCAAGTTTCACAAAATAAGCCGTTAGACTCACTGAACAAGGTCTGAGATTCACAAGATAAGGTCTAAGATTCACAAAGTTAAGTGTAAATTAGATTATTTTAAACACGACCAAGTTTCACAGAACAAGCCCTAAGATTCACTGAACAAGGTCTGAGATTCACAAGATAAGGTCTGAGATTCACAAAATTAAGAGCAAAATAGATTATTTTAAACCACGACCAAGTTTCACAGAACAAGCCCTAAGATTCACTGAACAAGGTCTGAGATTCACAAGATAAGGTCTGAGATTCACAAAATTAAGAGCAAAATAGATGATTTTAAACACGACCAAGTTTCACAGAACAAGCCCTAAAATTCACAAAACAAGGTCTGAGATTCACAAGATAAGGTCTGAGATTCACAAAATTAAGAGCAAAATAGATGATTTTAAACACGACCAAGTTTCACAGAACAAACCCTAAAATTCACAGAACAAGGTCTGAGATTCACAAGATTCACTGAACAAGGTCTGAGATGATAAAAACGCTTGATTCAAAACCAAGTTTCACAATTCTACGTTCCAGTTTCACAAAATTGACAAAAATAAATACTCCATTACGTCATTCTTCATTCTCGACCTCTTCCTCTTCTTCCTCTTCTTCCGATGTGTCTCCCTATGTGAAGGATCAAACCTTTATTAGATACTTTTTTTTTAGAAAAAAAAGAATTAGTAGACAATAGTAGCTGCGTTTTCAAGCAACACTAAAATGGAAAGACAAGAGTAGAATTATGCATACTTGATTCTCAGGAGGATGCTCTGCAAACTCATTTGGACAATTTCTTTTATCGTGGTGTGACATGCGTTTACATTTAGCACACAACCTTTTTGGTTTTTTTGCCTTCATAATTGCCTTATTTTTGCTGCTCACCATCCTTTTACCACTACCTTTGTTTCTAGAGACTTCAGGTGGTAAGATCTTGATTTCTTTTGGAGCCTTGCAGTTGAGAAGGCCCTCCAATTCTTGTTCTTTGGTCAAAGGCTTTGGGTTTGGCTCCAACTTCTCTCGGAATTCTTTTATTAACTTGGCAAACTCTCTCATATCTGACTCTTCTTCTTTTCTTTTGAGCATACCAACAGTTGCGTAAATCTCAGACCACACCCAAGACATTCCAAACTTACTATTACTAGTAAGATCATTGTTTTCCATTAGATTTCCATTCAAATCATAAACCGGGTTTCTGAGTGCATTGTTACTCCACCTACGCAAAATGTATTTCTCAGGAATTTCCTTAAACTTTCCCGAGCAAATCCAAATGATGTGGTTGCATAAGATACCTTTCCTTTCAAACAATTTACATGCACAACGGACATCCATTGTTCTCCTATTGTACTCAACTGCATATCTCTTTCGCTTGTTCGCGTCCTCAACAATTGAAACTTCAAAGTTAGTTCTTTGGATCTGGTGGGGTGTATCCACAAACACTACACGCATTTACCGAAAATTTAACCTCCTCTTGGAAATCAAAGAACACTTCATGTGTATAGACCTTCACTGCAGGGGCCTCCCAGTTTGACCCGAATAGGGTTTCAGGCATTGAGTTGTGGCTCTGTGCTTCAAGAAGCTTTAGATTGTGCCTTTGTTGGTCCATGGCACTCTCAAATCTCATCCAAAATTCTACAAGAGTCCCATATTTATTTTCAAATCTCTTGAAGAAGCTATTCGAACTCTCTGATCTTTGTGTGGTTTTTAAAATGATGCCCATCGGCACATTCCTGAAATAAGCGGGTATCCACTGATCTCGTTCCGCAAACTTGTCAGTCAACCATTTATTCTCTTCTAACGAAAACTCGCTAATGACCTTAGCCCAATTCTCTTCAAATTCCTCAGGCTCCAAGTATTCACTCCAGACAACATTGTTCAGACGACTTAAGAAATCAGTCTCTTTGCAAATTGTGCTCCCAACCTTGTCTGTTACTTTCTTCATAATGTGCCACATGCAAAAGCGATGTCTTGCTTTTTTGAACACGGCTGCAAGTCAAAAAATCCACATTATCTATTGTCAGAGATCTTTGATCACAAATCAAGCTCTAAGATTCACTAAACAAGGTCTCAGATTCACGTGATAATAGAAATAACAATATAGGCAATTTCAACAACTTATGACCAAGTTTAAGAATATTAGCTTTGTGTGTCACATAACAAGCCCAAAGATTCACTGAACAAGGTCTGAGATTTACAAGATAAGGTCTGAGATTCACAAAATTAAGAGCAAAATAAATGATTTTAAACCACGACCAAGTTTCACAGAACAAGTCCCGAAATTCACTGAACAAGGTCTGAGATTCACAAGATAACGTCTGAGATTCACAAAATTATGAGCAAAATAGATGATTTTAAACCAGGACCAAGTTTCACAGAACAAGCGCTAAGATTCACTGAACAAGGTCTGAGATTCACAAGATAAGGTCTGAGATTCACAAATTAAGAGACTGATAGATGATTTTAAACCACGACCAAGTTTCACAGAACAAGCCCTAAGATTCACTGAACAAGGTCTGAGATTTACAAGATAAGGTCTGAGATTCCCAAAACAAGGTCTCAGATTCACAAGATAAGAGAAATAACAAAATAGGCAATTTCAACAACTTATGACCAAGTTTAAGAATATTAGCTTTGTGTTTTACAATTCAAGATATAACTTTAAGAAAACACGCTCTATGATTCACAAAATAAACTTCAAGATTCACGAATAATGTTCCTAGATTCACCAAATAAATAACCAGTTTCACAAAAGTAAGATATTCCAAACACACCTGGAACTGCATTTATTATTCCGGCATCTTGGTCATTAATGATGTAATTGGGTTCTTTGCCACCCATTGCTTTCAGGAACTGCTGAAATGCCCAAATAAATGAGTCATCATCTTCATGATCTAAAAGCACGCATCCAAATGTTATTGACTTTTTGTGATTGTCTATGCCAGTGAAAGGTGCAAATTTCATGTTATATTTGTTCGTTCCATAGGTTGGATCGAATGAAATAGCATCACCAAACAATGCGTAACATCTGATAGAATCCGCATTTGTCCAAAAAATTCTTGTCAAAGCACCGTCACAAGATCTCTGTTTCATATGAAAATACCAACCCTTTTGTTTCTCGGAGGGTTTCTAAACGAGAGATGAACATATGTCCATCCTTGCCATTAAGTAGACACTTTACTTCCCTTTGGAAATTCATGAACTGCGTAAGGGTAGCTCCAACATTTTCGAAACCCTCTGCTTGTTCCTTGCATAATTTGTATGTTAAACTAGCCCCGACATTCAATCTCGAATTTTGGATAATCAATTGCTTATGATATTCGTTCAGTTGATTTATATTAAGAGCAAGTTTCTCAAATTCCCTATTTTTGACAGGCGTCACTGGATGATTGTGACCCTCACGGAATTGTTCAATCTTGTACATATTTTCATGGAACACGAATTTTATCATTGCTTCACAACCCCACCTTTTAATTTTAGTTATTCTTGTACCACTTTGCTTATTGGAGCTCTCAGCTTCACCTGCAACTCCAACCTTTTTCGTACTTGTTTTAGCAGTTTATATTTTGTTTTTCTATTTGCACTTATTGCACCAGCTTTTGTTTTATCACCAGTTTCAACAGTTGTTTTTGCATCAGCTTTGGGAGGACGATTTTTCCTGTTATTAAAACCTTGACGATGACAAACCATGCATTTTGTTCGAATAATTCCATCTTTAAACCTCTTAGTTTAAGACTTCCTTGCTTCAAACCCACAAGCAATAACATAAATTTTATAGAACAACATCGCTGACTCTAAGTCCACAAATGTTTTGCCAAGCACGGGTGTAAACTTCTCTTCAATCCTACTTATCCATTGCTCAGTCCCACCCGGTGTGTAAGTTACCAAAGTAGTAGGTGTGGAAATAGTTGGCATTGTAGGGGTTGTTAAGATAGCAGTAGAACCCTCACCATCCTGACGAGGAACCTCACCACAACCAACACGAGGCGTCACACTACACTGTGAGTTGTTGTTGACATTTGAATCAATACCTAAGAAGATAAAAGGTTCACAAAGTCACATCTCACATTCACAAAACAAGGTTTATGATTCACTAAATAAGGTCTGTGATTCACAAATAAAGTCTGAGGATATTATCTGAGCAAGGAAAAGATCAGAATAGGTCATTCCTCTAAAGGGTTCACAAAAAGAGCTCTAGGATTCACAAATACAAGGACTGAGATTCACAAAATAACCTCCTAGTTTCACAAACTAGGGTCTCTGATTCACACAATAAGAAATAAATAAATTGCATCAGTAACGTTTAACAACAGAGATTCACAAAATAAGGCCCAAGATTCACTAAATAAAGGCTGAGATTCACCAAATAAAGTCCGAGATTCACTAAATAAAGTATCAGATTATTAGTTCAAATAATTAAAATATTTTTGGTGGAGATTATGAATTCTCTTTTAAGAAAAGGTCAGGTTGTATGTATGAGAATATTTTGTTGATTTGTTAATAACACTTCCATTCCCAAGAAAAGGACATTGAACAATCAAGCATTAAATCAAAAAATTTAATATATGGGTAATGTGAACAGGCACTGTTGACAGTTGTGCCAAATACCAGGCCTATAAATATCTAAGTTGTGAAACATAATAGTATATACCAATAACCTCTCTTCTCTCTTCTGTAAAACATTTTCAAAAATCCCTATTGCACACAATGTCTCATTTATTTGTATTCCCCTATACTTGTGTTTTGGCGAATGTTCCAGGTTATATGGATCAAAAAGGGAAGTATGTTTGTCCCGACCTCTCTAAATTGGCAGATTGTTTAATGAGCCAAGGTTATGAAATAGAGTCTTTGGTGCCTGTTATGTGCAGGCAGACTTGTCATTTCATGGGATTAGTAGTAATTCAATTTGCACAAATGACACTAGCTGCAAACAGGCTTTTAAGTTGCAGGAGAAGTTCGAGCAATTTGGGTGTACTAGATCTGAATGGCTGGCTACCTATTCCCGAGTTCAGGTGCCCTTTCTATGGGTAGCATCAAGGCTTGATTCAAAATATTTTAACTACACTCCATTATGTAGAAGAGTCCCATACTCATCTAAACACGCAGGAAGATCACTCGCTGATGCAGATGAATGGTGCACCTATAGCTATATCAATATTGCTCTATGTGCATTGCCTCGAACAAATAGGGGTGATTGATAAACTAAACAAATATAATATCTTCCTTAATTTTTCAGCTTTTCATTTTATTTTAGTTTTGAATGTTGTTGTTTAGTTAATTTGATAGCCATGAACCTGCGAAATTTTATGTGATGAAAATTTACAAGATTTTTAAGTTTTCTGAATATTATGTTTTGATTAATTATCACACTATCATGATTTGCTAAGATTCACTAAGTAAGGTCTGAGATTCACAAAATAAGGTCTAAGATTCACAAAATAAGTAAAAGAGTAGAAAATGTGATTCTAACCACCTATGATGATCAAGTTTCACAAAACAAGCTCTAAGATTCACTAAACTAGGTCTGAGATTCACAAATAAGGCCTGAGATTCACCAAACAACAAAATCCACTCAATTCATAAACTCTTACGGTAACAATTCAACCAACTGTTACAGTCACACAATTAGGTCCTAAGATTCACAAATTCAACTCAATTCCTAAACTAAACCTTGCAAAAAAACTGAGATATAATATTGAGCAGAAATTTTGACAAATGCAAATTGAACCAGAAAACATGAGATTTTACAAAAATTACATAAAAAACGATATACCTGATTCAATAACACTATTATCATCAGTCATTGTGATATCTACAATCTCCATAGGAATTAGAGCTGCAAAATCGTCAAAAACAATTTAGTAAGTAGTAGGAAATCGCTCAAAATTTTGGTCAAATTCAACGTCAAAAATCAATTTGAGTAAGTATCATCAATTTATGAGTGAATTGACAGAAATATGAATATACTCAAATTTGATCAAATTTATGAAATTACAAAATTAATCGATTTTTCTTCCGAAATTACGTTCTTGTTGAATTTAAATCAAAATCGATGAACAAATTGATCAAAACAATCAATGAACAAATTGATGCGCTTTGCGAAACTTCCGATATCATCAATTTATTGAAGATTTTTCAGGAAACAAATTTTGTTTGTATATTTTAGAGAGATAATGTGTATGAATTTAATATTTTAGTGAGAAATTTTTGAAATCAAATTTATGAAATTTTCACCCCAATGAATAATTAATTAGTCCATTAATGAAGGATTAATGAAGGAATTTGGTGAGGCTTCCGCCTCGCCAAATTACTTGAGTCAATATTGTTGAATGTTGTTTTGTTGAAATCCTATAAGTCCACCATTTTAGGTTGAGTCCATGAGTCCTCATCTAAGCCATTGAATCTTAAAAAATGGATGGTTGAGATTAAAAGATAAAAGACACACAATTCACACTACCTATGCATAATTAATTGTTTGTCAAATTTCCATACACTAATTATTCTTTCTCTTATAATTTCAATTACCTCTCATTTTTATTTCATTTTCAAACCAAATCAAAAATTTTATTTCCGCATAAAATAAAAGCCACTTCATAAAAAGTTGAAATTTTTCGGACTCGAAAAATAAAAGCAAATTTATTATTTTTTTCGAGCCCGTTTGTGATATTTTTATATACCATTGAGTTTTCAAAATATTCAGTATTGATTGATTGTGCTCGAAATATAATGGTTTGTGTTTGTTTCTTATTAATTTTTGTTGGATTTTGTTGAAATCGTTGCTTAGGTATTTAAAATGGTTTGATAATTTAAAATATAGTGATTTGTATGATTTTTTTTTTGATGAATTATATCTAAATTTTTTAATTATTAATTGTAATTCTTTTATGAAGATGGAGATGATGATGATGATGATGATGATGATGATGATGATGATGATGATGATGATGATGATAAGTCGTTGGCGATATTGATTGATGATGAAGATGTTGATATGTCTTTGGTGTTATAGATTGTCGATGAAGATGTGAGATTTAGATTGATGATTGTTGATGAATGTTGTAACTTCAATTATATAGTGTGTAACTTTATTCTTTTAAGGGTGTAACTTCAAGTAGTGTGTAACTTCAGTTCTATATCAAGTAACTTCAGTTTTGTAAGAGTGTAACTTTAGTACTTTACGAGTGTAACTTTAATCTTGTAAAGTCATTTTGTATATACAAGTTTGAATATTACTAATTTGAATGTTTGTAATTTTAGCACAAGTTATGTAACTTTAGTGCTTCATGAGTGTAACGTTAGTGCTTTATGAGTATAACTTTAATTTTTCACGAGTGTAACTTTAATATTTTAAGGTCATTTTGTATATAAAATTTTGAATTTATTAATTTGAATTTTTGTAATTTTAGCACAAGTTTATGTAACTTTATTGATTTATTACGAGTGTAACTTTAGTGCTTTGCGAGTGTAACTTTTATCCTTGATGGGTGTAACTTTAGTCCTTTGGTCATTTTGTATATGTCCAAATTTGAATTTGTGTAACAATATCACATGTCTATCTAATTTGAATATCAGGTGTAACTTTAATATGTGGCGTGTATAACTTTAACAAAGCAAGTTTTTTAGTTCAAACCCTAGCCTTTCATTCGAATCCAATTAATTATATGAGTTTAATTAATTAAGTTCAAGTAAAACAGTTTTGTAATTTAATTTCAAGCAAATAGGGTGTAACTTTTTTTAGTCGTACTCAAAATTTCGAAAACTCAATTTTTTATTACCATTGCGTCGGAGCAAAATAATAAATTTTTTGTTTCGCCTTAATCGAAAAAGTTTTTTTTTTATTTTACGCGGGTATGAAATTTCGTTATAATATTTTGATAATTGAAATATAGATGATAGTATATTAATTTAATAAATTAGTTGATAGGAAAGAGAAAATAATTGATTAGAAAAATTGGTAATTGAAATTATGGGAGACAAAGCATTAATTGCATGTTGGGTGAGTGTTTTTTTGTTTTAATCTCAACCATTCATCTTGTAAATCAAATGGTAATACTTATGGACTCAACCAAATTTAACCTATCTCTATATATATTTATATTTTTTTTATATATATATATAAGATGTGATATTGTTTAGTATAATATATGATATTGTATTTTGAGTCAAAAAAACAATATCACGATTTATTTTTTTTTTTTTCAAATTTTTTTTCAAATTTTTTTTTCGATTTTTTTTTCTTTTTTTTTTTTTTTTTTTTTTCAATTTTTTTTTTCAATTTTTTTTTCGAAAAAGTTTTTTTTTTTTTGTAAGTCGTGATATTGTTTAGTATAACGTGTGATATTGTATTACAAAACAATATCACGATTTTTTTTTCATTTTTTTTTATGTAAGATGTGATATTTTTTTGTGATATTGTATTACAAAACAATATCACGATTTTTTTTTTTTTTTTTTTTTTTTTTTTTTTTTTTTTTTAAATATGTAAGTTTGTGATATTGTATTACAAAACAATATTTTTTTTTTTTTTCAAATTTTTTTTTCAATTTTTTTTTTTTTTAAAATATAACCTGTGATATTGTTTAATATAAAGTATGATATTGTATCATGGACTCACGGACTCAAAAAGATAGGGTAGACTCATGTGATCCTAATTCTATATATATATATATATATATATATATATATATATATATATATATATATATATATATATATATATATATATATAAAAATCGTTATAAAAATAATTAATTACGAAAAAATAACATACTTACCAAACGCCATCTTGCTCAAGAGAATCGAGATGAATTTTGTCAACTGGCACATTTTGTTGTTCTTGTTGACGACCTGCTGGTATTTCTTCATTCTCGTTTTCATGTCCTTGGTTTCCTGCATTACTATTACTACCATGTCTTCGTCTCCTCGACGCCATAAAAACCAACTAAATTCTTCAACATTGTTAGAACGGTTTTTCTAACGCGTGCCCTAAGGGCACACGTTAATAGTTGATTAGGCATAGGTTAAGCATTATCATTAGTTAAGATTCCCTCATTTACCTTAATTATCTTTTATTTTTCTCTCTCCCAAATATTCTCTTATCTCCCTAATATTTTCTTTCCTTCCTCCCAAATATTGCTTCTCCCACCGTTAAATTTTTTTCTACAGAAGTTTTGCATCAATAAAACTTATACCAATTTTATGCTCCATAAATCAATTTTTCATCTACCCAAAATCAACAATGAGCAATCTAATCAGTTCTGATGCAACAGACTCTCCTTCCGCAAGGTATGTGGTTTTTCTTTACGTATTGTGTCCTATATAAATTGTTGTATCCTTCTTCGTCCAGTTCTTGCAGACCTCTAAAAGATGGTTGCAAATTCATAGAAACCAGTGTCTAATATCAAAGACTTCGGTTTACAAATCTTGAAAACTAGATCAGTCTACAGGGAAATTAAAAATTTGTATAAATTCACTAATGTTTTAGGGAAGAAATGCTCCTTGTTTGTCAAGATAGCCTGTATATGTCGACTTCGATATGATAAAACTTGCTTTGATTTACAGGGAGGAGGTGCCCTAATATATACTTCGTAATTTGCATGCCAAACATGTATTGGTTGTCATGTTGCTAATTTATTTCAAGTATATAGGATGTCATGTTGGGTGTTGGTGTGACGTCGTGTCTTACGACTGTTCATTTCTTTAGCAAATGATTGATACTTTAATTATACAATAAAAACTTGTGTTTGCAGGTCAAATGTAATTCGGTTTTTTGACTTGAACAATGAACCAGAAGATGAAATACGCCAGTTCAAAAAAAATGAAGTTGTTAAACTAAATGAAATTGAGGAAAATATTGATAGAAACTCTTTTGAACCCTTTGTTGGTCAATGTTTTCTAAGTGAAGAGGAGGCTTATTTGTTTTACGAGAATTTCGCTAGAGATAATGGGTTTTCAATTCGTAGAGGTCGGTTTGAAACTAAGAATGGAAAAATGGTTAGGCGAGATTTTTTTTGTCATCGAGAAGGATTTCCAAGAGTGAAAATGGTAGAGCCGTCTAAGGAGCAGCGAAACAGACCATCAACGAGGTGTGGTTGTAACGCTGTTATGCGTATAACTCTTACAAAATCTTGTGACATTTTTCTCGAAGAGTGGCATGTTACCCAATTTAATTCACATCATAACCATCAACTTTTGTCAGCTACTCAAGTGCGATTTCTTCCTTCTTATCGCTCCATATCTAAAGAAGATGAGCAACAACTTATGATGTATAAAAATGCTGGTCTTTCAGTCAGACAAATAATACGAGTGATGGAGCTCCAGAAAAATGTGAAGTATGGCGATTTACCATTTTTAAAGAAAGATGTTCATAATTTTTTTAGTAGAAAGCGACAAGAGAATTTGGGCAATGACGCTATGGATCTTCTTGAAATTTGTAAGAGCGCCAAAACTGAGAACCCTAACTTTCAATTTGATTTTACTATTGACAATGAGAATATGCTGGAGAATATATTTTGGTCGCCTGCTCACTGCTTTGATTTGTATCAAGATTACGGAGACTCTACTGGGTTTGATACAACTTATAGGGTGAATTTATATGACATGATTTTTGGCATTTTTATTGGCATTGATAATCATGGGAGAACCATATTATTTGGTTGTGCTCTTCTCCGAAAAGAAAGTAAAGCTACTTTTTGTTGGTTGATGAAGGTACACATATTCTATAGATATCCACTTTTTTTTATGTTGTAAAGTTATATTGTTTTATATACTTCTTACGTATTTTTTGCTTGTTGTTAGACTTTTGTTACACTGATGAAGAAACCGCCATTGACAATAATTACTGACCAGGATCCATGGATGTCAGAAGCAATCTCCATAGAAATGCCATTTACAAAACACGCTTATTGCATATGGCATATCACATCTAAATTTTCTTCTTGGTTTACGACTCTTCTTAGAAATCAATATTCGCATTGGTGTTCTGATTTTTATAGGCTTTATAAGTTGGACAATATTGATGATTTTGAACAAGAATGGCCTCTTATGGTATCAAAGTTTAATTTACAAGAAAATAAGCATGTCCGTGGTTTATATGAGATCAGGCGAAATTGGGTGTCGGCTTACCTTCATGATTATTTTTTTGGTGGTATGACCACAACGGGAAGATGTGAGAGCGTCAACAGTTTTGTGAAACGATTTACATCTTCACGATCATGTTTGACTTAGCTTATCAGCCAGGTAAATATTTGAAGTCTGTTATTATTCTACACTTTTAAGAGTATTTTCTTTTTATCCATGTTGATACATTTCTAATTCATTTCTTATCAACTGGCACACCTATAGATTGATCTAGCAGTTGAGGATATTGGGCAAACTCAACTACACCATACCATGTTGGATACATATAGAGGATCTTCTTTGCATACTTCATCTCCGTTGGAAGAGCAAGTGTATAAAGTTTTCATATCATTTTCTTTCAAAAAGTTTCAAGAAGAGTTTGACAGGGCTACTCAATATACGGTATGTTTGGATCACACTCATGTTTTCATTGTTCGACATTATAAGCAGCTACGTACACAGAAGCATATTGTCGTTTGGAATTGCGACAATATTAGTTGTAGCTGTAAGCTTTTTGAGTTTTGGGGTATTCTTTGCCGACATATATTATCTGTGTTCATACATAAAGACCGTTTTGACATACCAGTGAGATATTTACCCTTACGATGGTGTCGTGATGAGTTCCATACAAGGGTAATCGTTCCGCCACTCAACCAAACAGTTTCAGATAGTGAAGTATTGGGTTCTGAAATCATTGATTTGGGCGAGGATAATCACATTCATAATCCTCCGGTTTCGAAAACTAAAGGTCGTCCGAAATTCAGGCGCGAAATAGGTGGAAAAGAAGCTGCACAAAAGCAAAGTAGAAATTGTTCTTTTTGTAAAAAGCCCGGACATAAAATTACAACATGTCCAGAAAAGGAAAACATTCATGTAAATACTGTCCCGGTTGATGCTAAGAAGAGGAGAAAAGACTCCCAAACAAGAGAAGGCTTAAATCCAATTTTTTGTTTAAAGGAGTAGAATAAATTTAGAGACTTAATTGTATCTTTTGAAATTTTATTTTTTGTCTCTTGCAATTTTATTTGAGTTTTTGAAAATTGTTATAAGTGATTATGACTTTCATCAATTAAGTTCAATAAATTCCATTACTATTTTTTTACTGTCAATATATTCTAATTAATTGTATTTGTAGTTGATTAAGAACAGTTATGTACGAGGTAGATTTTTTTCTTAAAAAAAAAAAAAAAGTCAAACTTAATGGCATATAACAACAACCAAAGTGGGAGAAGCAATATTTGGGAGAAAGGAAGGAAAATCTTAGGGAGATAAGAGAATATATGGGAGAGAGAAAAATAAAAGATAATTAAGGTAAATGGAGGAATCTTAACTAATGATAATGCTTAACCTATGCCTAATCAACTATTAACGTGTGCCCTTAGGGCACGCGTTAGAAAAACCGTTGTTAGAAATCAAATAATAGCAACAAAATAAAATATTAAATAATAGCAACAAAGTAAGAAATTGGCAAAGTAAGAAATTGGCAAAGTAAGAAATCAAATAATCAAATAATAGCAACAAAATAAGAAATTGACAAAGTAAAAAATCAAATAATCATATAATAGCAACAAAGTAAGAAATTAAATAGTACTCCCTCCCTCTCGGTCAAGTAATCAAATAATAGCAACAAAGTAAAAAAAATAAGATTGAATAAAAAGTAAGATTGAATGAAAACAAACTAGATTTCATTAAATTAAGCCATACGGCATCTACAACTAATAGTACCAACAAAGTAATAAGATTGAAAGAAAGGGTACAAAACATCTACAACTAATATAAATCCTTGTCATCATCATCATCATCATCACTTAAATTAGTGTTTTCGTTGCGTTCAAAAAGCGAATCTAAAAAATCCTCCTCATCATCTTCTTCTAAATACTTCTTCAAAGCCTCCTCTCCTAACTCTTCCTCATCTTCCTCCTCTTGCATATCATCATTCTGTACTTACATTTCATCTCCTTGCATTTCTTCTTGTTCCTCCTCCACATTTTCATTCTCATCTTCTATTTCAATTATTACTAATGTTGTATCACCATTATTAACATCTTCTTGAAAGATAGATTCATCAGTAGGAGCATCAACTTGTGATCTTGCCTTTATTTTAAATACTGCTGACCACTGATCTTTATCTCTTTTGATATTTGGATAAGGAGCATAGCAAACTTATTCCACTTGATATGCTAACACAAATGGGTCATATTTTGGAAATTTTTTGCTCCGATTAACATCCACAAGTTTATATTCCTTATGTACTTGCATTCCTCTTTCTGAGTTATCTATCCAATTACATTTGAATAAAATAATGTTGTAAGGGTTTTTCTCGCCAGTATAAGACAACTCAACAACTTCATTTAGGGTTCTATAGTAGTCAGCTCCTTCAGTCGAACTCACACACACTCCATTGTTAACTGTCGACTTTTCCTAATCTTTCCCATCAATGAAAGCTCGAAATTTGTATCCATTGATGGAATAACGCTTCCATGTTCTTACTTTTCTTGAAGGTCCATTTGCTAAGGCAACTACAACTGGATCTTTTAAATTATTTACCTAGAATTAATGATAATGAACCAATTATTTACCAAATAATAATATAATTTAAATAAGCATTATAGAATATATATTATTTACTTACTTGACCTCTAAGCCAGTCAGGGAATTTTGTTTCAAATTTGTTCCAAATATCCTCGGCCATAGAAACCTCAGGATATTCTCTTTTGATGTAATCCTCAAACAACCTATTCAAAAATGCCGAATTAAGTTTTGAATTAATTTTTGCATGTTTTACTTGAAACAACGTTTAAAATTTAAAAAAATTTCACCTACCTTTCCATACGTTTCAACTCATCAGAATCACAATTAGATAAAACATAGAGGTGTGTACGTTCATATTCGTTATCTTCCAAAAATCTTCCACGACATTTTTCAGAAGTAGTGCCCTCATGATCTTGAAATAGCTCGGGCAAGGTAGAATACTTCGCCTTTTTCTGACCTATGTCAAGGTCTTTTGCCTGTGTGTCTATATGATCTTCAAAGTAAAAAGAACAAAAATTTGCTATTTCTTCAAGCAAATATGCGTTGCATAATGACCCTTGAACACGAGCTTTATTTCCAATTTTTTTTTTCAAATGATTCAAGAACCTACAAAAAAATTGGTTAAGAATGAATGAAATTAAGTAATAAACTTAAAAGGCTTCGTAAAAGATATTGATATTACCTCTCAAAAGGATACATCCACCTATATTGCACAGAACCACCCACTTTCACTTCATATGGCAAATGAATTGGCAGATGTTCCATTGAGTTAAAAAATGAAGGTGGAAGTATTTTTTCCAATTTGCAGATTCTCTCGACAATATTTTTCTCGAGACTTGTTATTTTTTTAATTTGTACTGATGAAGTGCACAAGTCTCTGAAAAATTGACTAATCTCAGTTATGGCATTCCACTCATTTTTAGGGAGAAGGTGCCTTAAAGCAACCGGCAGTAAACGCTCCATAAACACATGACAGTCATGGCTTTTCAAGCCATGTAGCTTCAACTCATTCATATCGACACATCTTCTCAAATCTGAAGCATAGCCGTCTGGAAACTTTAAATTACATATCCAATCACACAACACTTTCTTCTCGCTCTTTTTCAAAACGACTGAATCCACCTTTCGCGACCTTGAACAAAGTTGTAACATGTCTTTTTGTGCATTTGGGTTCAAGGTTGTCTTGTCTTTTCTATCCATCACCGTGTGAATTAGTTGTTCGAAAACAATTTTCTCAATATGCATGACATCAAGGTTATGTCGAATTAGTAGTGTGCTCCAATATGGAAGCTCCCAAAAAATACTTTGTTTCCACCACCCAATTCGTTTCGCTTTAACCGTTCTCAATTCATGGTCAGATGCATCCACGATTTTTGGTAAATCTTTCACACATTCCCACACTTGTTCGCCCGATAACCTCGTTCCAGCAACATCGTTCTCTATTCTTCCTTTTCGAAAGTGGACCTTATCCTTGCGAAAAGTATGATCAGTGTCTAAATATTGTCTATGACAATCAAACCAACTCCATTTTCTGCTATGCTGAAGCAAGTCAATTTAGTCTCTTTTTTCGTACAACATGGACATGCATTCTCACCAGTAGTTGAACAACCAGATAACATGCCATAAGCAGGAAATTCGTTGATCGTCCATAGGAGTGCGGCTCTTAAGTCGAAGTTTTGTTTCCCAGACACGTCATATGTAAACAATCCCGTGTCCCACAATTGCTTCAACTCGTGAATTAGAGGCTGTAAATAGACGTCAAGGTTTTGTTTGGGACTCTTTGGTCCAGGAATAATTAATGTTAAGAACATAAATTGTCTTTTCATGCATAGCCAGGGTGGTAAATTGTAAGGTGTAAGCATCACCGGCCAACATGAATACAAGTTCCCGAATGGCCCAAAAGCCGAGAAACCATCGGTGCAAAGTCCAAGTCTAACATTCCGAGGCTCAGATGCAAAAGAAGGATGAAGATGATCAAAATGTTTCCACGCCTCACTGTCACTTGGATGAGACATTGTCCCACTAACTCGGAGGTTTTCATAATGCCAACGCATTTGTTCCGCGAGGTTTTTTGTGGCATAAATTCGTTGCAAACGTGGCCCTATTGGGAAATAATTTAAGAAATTTTCGGGGACCCTTTTGCCATTTGCATTCTTTGCACTTTTGTACCTAGCTCTACCACATTTTCTACACTTGTCAAGAAGAGCGTCGTCCATCCAAAAAAGCATACGTCCATTAAAATATGCATCTATCTTTTCATGAAGAAGTTGAAGAGCTTTGAGAACATTTTTGGTTTCATAGAAGTTACGCATCAAAATATGATCTTGAAGAAGAAGGTCTCCCATGAGTGATGTGAAACCATCTACACATTTATGGGCTAAGTTGAATTCATATTTCAGAGTGACAAGCCTTGCAGCCGACTGTAGCAATGAGAGTCGACATCCCTCGTAGACAGGTTTCTCGGCACGTTTTAACATTTGAAAAAAGGCTAATACATTGGGATTTGGAGGTTCATCAACCACCTCGGCATTAAGAGCTTCTTCCCTAATTTGATCAATGCTATCGTGCAACGCATCCTCTACCATATCCCTATAAGGATTGTCAGAGGGCATTGCCATTTCCTCTTCCTCAACGGGGAATTTCTCTCCGTGACACACCCAATCATAATAGTTGTCACAAAAACCCTTTAGACCAAGGTGTTTTCGTACTTCTTGTTCAACTAATAACTTTTTATTTTTGCACTTACTACATGGACACCTAATTTCTTTATTTCTAATGAATTCGTCTTGTTGCTTAACATAATCAATGAATTTATTAACCCCTATTACGAATTCATTCCTTAATTTTTTATTGGAATCCAACCTTTCATACATCCGGTTTCGTTCTAATCTCTTCATTGCAAATATACATATATATTAGTAAATAAAAATTATTAATAAAAATGGTAAGAGCATTCATAAACTCATCTTTGAATCTTTCATACAACAACAACAACAACAACAACAACAACAACAACAACAACAACAACAACAACAACAACAACAACAACAACAACAACAACAACCACAACCTGCAAAAAAATACTTTCAGTATTGGGGTCCTTATCTCTCCAACCTAAACCCATCTTTGAATCTTTGATACCATTAGTAAATACCCAATATTTGTTCTTGATTGTAATGAGACAAAAATTCGGCAGCACTTCCTTACAGTTCTCCAAATACATTATTTAGAATGAATTCTCACTCTACATATGTATTCGGAGAACATTAAAGGAAATGTCAACCAAATTTTGTCTCATAACAATCAAGAAAAAAATTGAGTATTTACCACCTAAATGGCATAAAAGATTCAAAGACAGTCCCAAAACGGGGACTATTCAAGAATTACACCTAATGTGTAATCCCTGAACGGGTACTAGGTCAAAAATATATTAACAATCACAACACAAGCATAAGATGAATTAATATTTGTAAAAAAAATACACATGACACAAATGTACACAACTTATCAAAACAAACTTAATAATTACTAATAAACCTTATAAAACTAAGCAAAATTAGAGTAAGCATCCTAAAATTGGTTTAAACATCATAAATTGGCTTTTAACTAAACTAAATTAACTACCCTAATAATCCAAAATATCCTAATTGTCTTTTAATTAAACTAAATCATTTTAATAATCCTAAACTTAATTAAACTAAGGATTATAAAATTGATTTAAACATCCTAAATTGGCTTTTAACTAAATTAAACTACCCTAATAATCCTAAACATTCTAAATTGAATATTAATTAAACTAATTTATTTTAACAATCCTAAACTTAATTAAACTAAGTATTATAAAATTGATTTAAACATCCTAAATTGGCTTTTAACTAAATTTCACTATCCTAATAATACTAAACATCCTAAATTGGCTTTCAACTAAACTAAACAATCCTAAACATCCTAAATTGGCTTTCAACTAAACTAAACAATCCTAATAATACTAAGCATCCTAAACTAATCATAATTAATCAAAACAATAACCATAAACCCTAATTAATCAAAATAGTAAAATAAATTAAACAAACCTTATATTAATTAAGAGAAGGAGACAAGGAGAGGGAGCGGCGGCGGTAGGCAGCAAGCGGCGGCGGTGGCAACAGAAAAAAAAAAGGGAAAGGGGAAGGAGAAGAAAGGGGAAAGAAGAAGAAAGGGGAAAAGGGAAAGGAGAAAGGAGAAATAGGAGGAGTGATTTGGGGAGTAGGGTGGTGGTAGGAGTGGTGGTGGTGGGAGTGGTGGTGGTGGGATTGAGGGAGACGGGTTTTAGGGAATTTTTAGGTAAATAATTAAAGAGTGATAATGAAGGAGAAGGGATCCGCTGCTGCCCGTATAAAGAAAGCATGCGACGGGCTTTCCGTCGCAAAAATAAAATAATAATAAATCCTGCGACGGAATTTCCGTCGCAGGCATAAAATAATATTATTTTTCCAGCGTGTTAAGAGGTGTACAGGTGGACACTAAAAAATGTCTGCGACGGAAATTCCGTCGCAGGAAAAATATTATTTTAATGCAGCGACGGAATTTCCGTCGCAGAATTTAATATTATTTTAATATAGCGACGGAAATTCCATCGCAGACCTTCCCGCCATGTCAGAAAATTTGGCGGTCTTGGAAAATAGGCTGCAACGGAAAGTCCGTCGCAAGTCCGTCGCAGATTCTGAGGTCCGTCGCAGGATCCGTCGCAGGTTTAAATTTGCTACGGGTTAATCTTCCGTTGCAATGTGTCCGTCGCATCGAAACGTTTTTTTTGTAGTGTCAAAGATCCACGACCCATTAGAAATGATGGAGTTGAGTATAGCACCATTAGAATTCATATTTAGAGGTCATGGCACTCCTCAGGGGCCTTAATGTAGAACAATTGTCAGTCCAAAGACAAATAGAGGACCCATCTCCAATGGACCACATGAGATGGTTCTTAAGAATAGGAGCACCGATACCCACATTTTTCCAAATGTGGGAACCATTCCTAAAATATGACTGACGCGGGAACAAATATTTGCTATGCATAGCAATAGAGGCAAGGGAAGTCTTATCAAAGAGGATTTTCCAGCTCAGCTTGGTGGAGTAGGCATCATTTAGGGGGCGGGCAACCTTAATTCCGAGGTCGCCAAGAGTCAAGGGTTGGGTCACAAGATCCCTGTTTGAGAGGTGAAGTTTCCGAGAGGATGTTCCCGACCAAAGAAAGGTGCGCACACATTTATCAATGTCACTAAGGGTGAAGGCAGGGAGGCGGATACATTGCATGATGTGAGAGGGGATGGCATTTAAGGTAGATTTGATAAGACAAAGTCTACCCGCCTTGGACAGAAAGCGGGTTTTCCAGCTTGACTACTTTGATTGAATAGCCTCAATGATGAATCAGAGGTCAGACTTCTTGGGTTTGTTTCCCTTAAGAGGAAACCCAAGGTAGGTACCAAGGTTAGTGGTGGTCTTGATTCCAAGGGAGGTCTCAAACATATTGATATCCTCCATAGGGGTGTGCCTCGAGAAAATGATTTTGCTTTTTGAACAATTAATCTTCTGACCCGAGGAGGAACAAAAGCTGAGGAGAGTGTCCTGGAGGGCACACAAATTACGCTCAGAGTCACGCCCAAATAAGAGGATGTCATCAGCAAACATGAGATGGGAGAATGAGACTCCCTCTTTCCCGAGGGGAAAAGGGGGCCAATCCATGTCTGAGCACGACTGGTGGATGAGGGTTAGACCTGGCAAAAGTATACCGAACCCGAAAAACCGATCGAAAATACCTGAATCGACATTTGACCGTACACCCGAAAGGTATTACTGAACTTCACCCCGAAACCTGAATCGACCAGAATTGATTCGAAACCGAACCGAATTTGTAATATTCGAAATAGACCCAAGATCAAATGAACCCGAACTGTTTCAACCTGAATTGTTTTAATCCGAACCGATATATATCTGAACCAATTTCAACCCGTACATTGATGACATAAACCCAACATTGAAACCCGAAATGATCCGAATGTACCTAGGCGTCACATCTATGGTGTCTTTTTGTACATCAGGGTCACCCCTTTGACGTCAATGAATTAATATTATATCGTAGTTATACAAAAAACATTATTTATTACTTTTTTTTAAAAAAATTATTCGTATTATATCGAATCTTTTGCATAAAGACCTAATCCCTTGACATCCGATCCGATTATGACCTGACTCGAATCTTATCTGCTCTGATATTGACCTGACTCGAACCTTATTTGCACCGATATTGACCCAACTCGAACCTGAACCGACCCGAAATATCTACAACCGATTAAAAGTGAAAACTGAATTCAACCTGAATTGAACCGAACTGAAATTGAAAAAAAAGATAAACCGAAATAACCCGATCCGAAAGAACCCGAACCGAAACTGATCCGATTGACCCGTTTGCCACCTCTAATGAGGGTAGAGAGAGCCTCTATGCAGATAATGAAGAGATAGGGGGAGAGGGGGTCACCGTGCCTAATGCCTCTAGAGGGGGAGAAGCTAGGCAAAATAGTCCCATTGAAGGAAACCCGGGTGGAAGAGAAGGAGATGCAGCTCATGATGAGGGAAATTTTATCTATATCAATTTGGGCATGAGAGAGGCAGGAAAAAATAAAATCCCATTCGAGACGGTCAAAAGCCTTTTCAAGGTCAAGTTTGAGAGCGAACCAACCTCGCTTGCTTTTAGAAGTGTGCATGGAGTGGAGAATTTCAGTAGCAATGATATAGTTAGTATCAGTTCCCCTTTCAGGGATCGAGCTACCTTGGTTGGGGGAGATAATCTTGTGCATCAACGGCCTCAGCCGATTGACAATGATTTTGGTAACAATTTTATAAGTGGTGTTGCATAGACTGATGGGTCGGAAGTTAGTAATGGTTTGGGGGGAAGGGATTTTTGGAATAAGGGTGATAGCAGTTTTATTAATACTTTCAAGCATACACTTTGTGAGGAAAATGCTTTGGATGAATGGAACTGGTGTGTAGTCGTTATTGCTCGTTAAAGCTTTCAACCAAAACAATATTTATATCTTTACAAACTACTCTTAGTAGAGTGATAAGCAAAGGTCGGATATCGATTTAAGATTTCAATTTCAACTAGTTATGTCTTAAGGTGTCACAAATTTAGGTTGAGATGAGATGCAATCTAAACTAATCAACAATATTAATGAAAACAAGTAAAGCAATAAAAAGGGTTTGTAAACAATTGATTAAGGGCACTAGGGTGGCATGGGTTCATAAAGGAATCATGGAAATAGATCATACAAACATGTTCTCAAATAGATACAAGCAACTTATTGTTGTGATGGAATCGAGTTAGTGTATATCTTACAATTCCTAGGAAGATTTAGGTCCCGGAGCCGAGTCGATCAAGACTTTATAACACCTACAAGTCGACTTAGTCTCTTCCTATTCAACTTTATGCATGGTATAACAAGGCTTGAGTTGTCTTATATCTTACAAGCCTCATTGAAAAGATAAGAGATGGGTAAAAAATGCAAGGTTTCATAGTCTAGCATTTCATCAAACATAACATGTGCATAGGTTGAAATCACAAAAAGCAAGCAATTAATTATGAAAGCATATTAAATTAAGCATAGATCTAATCCCATGATTGATTCCCCTAATTCCCCATTAACCCTAGCTTAAGAAAATACTCACTCATGATCAAGTTTAACATGCTAATAAGGATGTCAATCATATTAACAAATCAAAACATGATGAACAAGTAATGTAAATAACAATAATTAAGCAAAGGTAAAAGGGATTATACCAACTTGACATGATCTAAATAATAAAGCAAAGAATAATAGAAGGAAACTTGATGATTGTTGGAGAGTTGTCAATCCTCCAATAAACTCCAAATAATCTTCTAATTAACCAACTAAAAGTAAGAACAATTGAGAGATTAAGGAAAGATTAAGATGTGATTAATATTGAAATGTGTATTACAACATGGATTAAGACTAAATTAAGAGATTAGAATGAGATTGGGACTTAATTCTAAGGTTGATGCTCATCTTGGTAGTACAATAGGGTATTTATACTAAAATTAAGTGCAAGGATTAGGGTTACTAAGGGCTTAAATGACGATTAAGACCCTAAGAGAAGCTTGATGATTTGCAAATCCCGTAGGGACACGCGCATCCTGAGTAGCAACTCCCCAGGGACACGCACGTCATGGCTTGAAGTATGCTCTGGTCTGTAAGGGGATTCGCGCGAGCTGAGCCTTGGGACGCCCGGATCTTGGGCATGGATGCTCGTCCTGAGCTCGGGACGCCCGGATCTTGGGGCAGGGTTCCTCCTCTTATGTTGACTTCTTAACAATCCGTGGGGATTGATTTAGGGTCGTGGAGATCTTCAATATTGCCCATTTCTCTTGATTTATTTGCTTAGGCCTTTAGTATTGGTCCCCTCTTCGATGCTTGGTCATTAGATGCGATCCATTTAGCTTCATTTTGCTCCATAAATGCAAGACTATAAATCCTCTACTACCAAGGACACAAAACCTCAAATAATATGCAAAATAGGGAACTAAAGATAAGAAATGACCTTAATAGTTGCTAGAAAGCATGGGAACGAGGTTAATTCGGGGACTAAATGTGCACCAATATGAGTCACATCAGGAACAAGGTCACTCTTAACAATGTGCCAACACTTATTGAAGAATCCATCATGAAAACCATCTGGCACCGGGGCTTTCTTAGATCCAAGTGAGAAGAGAGCAAGACGAATCTCATCCTCGGAAGGGACAAAAAAGGAGGTAATGGGCGAGTGGTGGTTCTGAGTCACATGATTGGTAAACAATTTCTCAGAGGTGTACAATTTGGCGAAGAAATTGGTGATGTGAGCGGAGAGGTTGTCATGACCAGAGATGGTAAGGCCGACATCATCGACCAAGGAAAGAATGCGGTTGAAACTACGACTCAAGGTGATAGCTTTCTGGAAAAAGGATGTGTTTCTATCACCATCCACAAGCCAGCTAATACGGGAGCGATCCTTCCAAAAAAGGTGCTCCAAATCGAGGATATATATGATTAAGCTCATTAAGGAGGGAGTCGTTGAGATTATTGAGAAAAGCCGAGTTGCGGTGATGGCATATTTCACGTTGTATTCCAAGGAGACGGGAATTAAGGGACTTTTTCCTTTTGATAATGTTACCAAAGACATTCCCAGCCCAGTCACCGAGGACGACACTGAGGGAAGAGAGCTTGGCATGAACGCAGTCTCTAGAGGACAGTCAAGAAAACTCAACTGTTGGGAGAAAGCTGGGGTCATTAGTCCAGAAAGACTCAAACTTGTAGGATTTTGGTTGATGGCAGTCCGGAATGGAAGATTTAAGAATAATCGGGCAGTGGTCAGAGGATAAGCAGGTCACATGGTAATTATGGGAGTTCGGGTAATGGTCAAGCCACGATTGACTAACCCACACACGGTCAAGGCGCTCAAAAATGGGGTTAATACGCCTCTTATTTGTCCACGTAAAGTTTGGCCCAGAAAACCCCAGGTCAATCAGGTTACAAGAATCCATGGTCGACTTAAACAGGTTCACTCTGTTCCACTTAATGCTTCGGCCTCCTAATTTTTCTAAGGGTCCAGTTACTTCGTTGAAGTCACCAATACACACCCAAGGATAGTTAAGGTTAAGGGACAGGGCACTTAGATCGTTCCATAAGTTAATTCTATGTCTAAACTTGGGACTTGCATAAACGGCAGATAAAACAAAAACGAGTTTAGAAGAAAAAACCTGAGCCACCACGTTTATCATCTATTCGGCTTTGTTGACAAGAGTGATAGCAACATCATTAGCATTCCACAAAATGATAATTCCACCAGTGAATCCCGCAGGGTCAAGGATTTCCCATGAGTCAAAAGGGAGACCATGCACGATAGCCACGGAGTTGGGAGAAGTAACACAGGTTTCAGAGAGGATAACAATGTAAGGTTTATGGGCATTCACAAGGTAGGAGAGGTGAGTGGTAAAGGAGGGACGGGCAATGCCACGACAGTTCCAATAGAGAAAATTCATGTTTGAAGGGAGAGGAAGGAAGTTAACAAGCTCGGTCTGAGCCTCCATGAAGAGTATATCGATCCAAAATACATAAGAGGGGGGGGGGGGGTGAATTGAGGATTAAAAATTTTAGCTACTTTTTCGATTGTAATTGTATAATTAATTATTTAAAGTTTATTGATTAAACTTTAACTAATTAACTAAATAACGAATATAAACGAACGAAAGAGGGAGACACACGGATTTTTGAAGTGGTTCAGTTTCACAAATCGAAACCTACGTCCACTATTCTCGATTAATAAATTTAGTACCTTTCTTGGGATTACAAATTTACTAACCCAACTCGTACAACTAACCCTAGTTGTAACTCAAGTGAGTACCGTTAAATACTCGAGTGACTAACTTACGCTAATAAGAAAGCACTAATGATTATACTAAAAGTTCACGTTAATGAACGAGTAAGAAATTAATTAAGCACTATTATCTTATAACGATAACGAAAGAACGAATGAACAAGTTTATAAACACACGACCTTTTTCGAAAATTGCAAAACGGTTTTCTTGTTTGAAACACACGGTTTTTGCTCTTAAAAATAAAATCAAATTATGCTTACAAGTCTTACCTTCAAATGTTGCAAAGTGTAAAGTATTTATAATAAAGGAAGGAGCATGGCACACGGTTTACACGAAACCATAATGGCTGAAATATTAGATATGTAAACAAATCATATCTTTGATATTTCTTTCCTTAAAACCCTAAGAGATAATTGAGAGTATTCCAAAATATAATTTATAAATTATTCTCCTATTATTCTTTCCTTAAATCTTAAGATATGATAAGATTTTCCATAGCAAGAATATCCTTAACATAAATAACCATATAAAGCTAAATATAAAAGATATGTTAAGATAATTCTAGAGGATAAAATCTTAACAATAACAACTTTTATTCCTTAAGTTTACACGAAATAAACACGGCACATATGCCTCGTTTTTCGTGAAAACCCTAGCTTGAAGTTAGGTTAGATTTTAAGGTTTAAGAGTATGCCTTGTTAAAACCCTAATTAGTAATATGGCTCAACTCATAAGTTGATCCAACATAATTACTAATTATAAGTTAAAATAAAATCACACTCCATATGAATATGGGCTTCCTTATTAAATAAATAATTTTGCTAGAAAATTTAAAAGAAAAAAAAAACATTTTTCAAAAACAATTTGAAAACATCTTGAGTCGTGTGTAATACAAACTCAGCATCTCAATGTTATAGTAGAAGAGCTATAACATTGAGCTCTTACATAAGTAATGTTATAGATGTCAAGCTATAACTTAACCAATGTAAGAAATCCACTCATATGTTACCATTACGGGATAATCACCTACACTATTCTAATCTTCTTAGGAGATCTTCGAGTGTAGGCTACTTCATCATTCAAGCTTGATTAATCTTTAAACGAGATTCGTCTTCTCATGAAACTTGAATAATTCTTCCACAATGTTGCAAAATCTTGATCCGTAATTGAGGGTTTGATCATAATATAGTCTTGTATACTTTCATTACAATTCTTTAAGCTTGGCAAATAGTAAGTCTAATCTGAAGGGACTAAACAAACAATTACGCGCAACGAGCATATAAAAAGTAAAGCACTCTTGACATCATCAAAACATAAACATATATAAAATATGGTTCAACAAATTCCCCCTTTTTGATGATGGCAAGTCTCCTAAAATTGTGACTAAGTAAATAGTTCCCCCTCAATATAATACCGTCATCTTTATAGATAAAGATCAATGCAAGATCAAACGATTAACACAAGATCGAAACTTAAAGGACTTTAAGAGACAATTGGTCTTGACAAGGAGCAAGCTTAGGTAAATGCTTACCATGGTCGTTCTTTCCCCCTCTTGACATCATCGAAAAGATAAGAACAAACATAAAACGACTAGAATAATATATTACGAGACAAGAGATAAGAACGATATAAGAAACTAATAAACCATAGATAAACATAAGTACCGACGAATTAAGATAGCATACAAACCAAAGAAAACATGTCTATGCCAAATGGGCCGAATGAACAACATGTTTAGAACTACTTGGGCCATAACCACAAGTAGCTTGCCAAAATGGGCCAAATGGTAGAGAGTATTAGGATGCAAAATACACCATTAGAAAAACAGAAGAAATTATGGCTAGTAAGGGAAAGTGCGAAAACAGGGGAGGGGTAAGGCAAGGCTAAATTTGACGGGTTTTGTATGGGTTAATGTAATTGGGACGAGTACGATGTTCCAAAGCATCAAGACGATCAAATGAGCTCCGCAAAAATGTGGCTTGAGCTTGAAGGCTTCTTTCAAAGTTAAGAACCTTCAAAGACAAAGCCTTTTGTCGCCTCCAAAGTAAGAGATTGATCGGCCTTCATTGCTTTTCCGTCCCTGACCAACGCACCCCCTTGACTAGTAAGGTAAGAGAGATGATGACCGTGTTGGAACACTTCCTCACGGATTGCCACCAAATCCCTCTCAAAAGCCGTAAGCCTCTTATCAACCCCGTCCATCCACGCATAAACCCGAGTACTATCCAAGCCACCATCCGAGGACCGTGATGGTCCAACCCGAGACATGGCCGTGGCTAATGCCGTGGTCTGCTCCTCAAACTTAGCCATCAAAGATCCCATAAAAACATCCAATTTGGCTTCCATAGCCACCAATCCAACATCACTAGAGCTCTTTTAAACATTCTTAGCAAAGACCAATTCGGGTCCATCAAACCTGAGACCTATCAACTTAATCACACGGTCACACATACCGTCTTTTGCACTCACACCATAACTCTCTCGACCTATAACTCTCTTAATCTGCAACAACCGTGATATCCACATCCCATATGGAAGATCGAGAGTAGTGCAATGTTTCTCCTGTTGGGAAATGTGTCCTCAACAATAGTGCGATCACATGATTTAAATATCATTATTAAATCTCATTTTGAAGAATACAATTGGGAAGTAATTTTGTTACTGTCAACTGGTCAACATATATCGGTAATGATTGGCTGACTAGAGTTTGACATTACTGTCGTGTGACGGTGGTGATCAGTTGACCCCCTAGGTCATACCTATAGGGCGATACTCTTAATTGATCATTTAATTAATCGTATAATGTTACGAGTTAATTAAATTACTTGAAAAATTGACGGACGATTTTGGAAGTAAAATTTACGTATCAAATTGAAATGTGATTAAATGAGATACGGTCTGAGTAATCGAATTGTATCATTACTCGGATGAAATTATTGTTTAAAGAAACGATTGGATTTGAATGAATCATTATAAATGCGATTTATAAGTTGGTAAAATTTTGGTACTAGTAATTATGATATTACTAAGTCGATTTTTGTATGTGACGTATTTTGACAATGCGTTGATTTTTAATATGTTAAAAAATACATAACAAATTTATGTGACATGTAACATGTGACATATTGACAATTGACAAAATAATATGGAATCCATATTATACAAATGTGCCGAAAATTTGGAGGAGGATTAGGATTAATATTGTGTTTACAATTAGTGGTAAACATAATGATTATATTAGGAGAGTAGCCATGCAACCCTATTTACCTTGTGAAGGCAAACTAATGCATGCATTGGGTCTTTCTCTTCCCCTCTCCTCTCCTCTTACACGGTTGAAAAAGAAAAAGGGCAAAGTGTTTTTGTCTTTTAATTTTTAACATACACTACATGCAAGAGTGCATTATTCATTCATAACATTACACTTCTAAAAGTATTAAGTTTTAGAAAGATAAAATCCTCCAAAAATCCCTCTCTCTCAACCGGTTTTTGAGAACCCAAAATAAACATTTTGGTTCAATTTTTCTATAAGATTAATATTATACTAGATCAAATAATATTAATTAGATTAAGAGAAAGCCTTGGGTATAAAGCTTAGGGAGAGATCTTATACTTAGATCTTGTTCATCCATAAGGAAAGCTCAAGAACAAAAGAAAAGGAGATTTCTTTTGTGCCCTATTAAACCGAAATACCCATTGTAAGGATGTGATTTCTCTTCCATTTATATTTTGTTTGCATGCATAAAATCCGTTTTAATTTTATGACATATTATTTAGACATATAAGAGTATGTTAATATGTATATGAATCTACATTTCCTTCAATCGGTATCAAGAGCCACGGTTGTTTGCATGCAAATTGGTTAAAAGTTTTTCCGAGTTATATGAATAACAAATAAAACTTGTAAAATTTGTGTTATTATGATATATCACGAAATTATTACATGCATGTTAATATTTCTGGTCCTAAAGTGTTTTAGGATATTTTGGTTAATTTTTCGGATTTTTATTGTTCATAATTTACAATAATGGCATTTAAATGTGATTTTATGAGTAAAAATGTCATTTTTGGTCTAAAAATAGCTATACTTCGAATTTTAACTTGGTTTTTGGATATGTTGTCACATATATTATTTTGAGATAACCTGCAAATTTTCATAATTTTTGGACTTGTTATGCTCGAAAAATGAATTTTTCATTATTAAATTCGGATTTAAGAGAAAAATAGGTTAATATGAGTTAAATTTCGAATCTGGTCATAGAAAATTTATATGTTGTCACATGCAATTTTACAAGATGTGTGTAAAATAATTGGCTATAAAGAAGTCTTTTAGCATGATTTATGAATTTTTGAAGAAAAATGGCATAAATAGTGACATTATTAGTGAAAATTAATAAAATATAATCTATGACTTAGGAAAAACGTCTAATGTTGCATTTTATTATCTTTTTCAGATCTAAAATTGAAAAGTTAATGAAAATAATTTTTCCATGTTTTTATGATTATTTTATTAAAAATCGATAAACCGCAACATTGTTTTTCCGGAAAAATTTCGAAATTTTTTAACCGAAGATTTTGAACATTATGAGTGTCATGGAATTTTTCCAGAATGTTCATGAATTTAAATTTCAAATTTTGAATTTATTTGAAATTTTTGGATTTATTTGAAGTTTAATGGCTTATTTTTGTAATATTTGGTCCATTTATGAACAATTTTGTAAATAAAAGTTAATTATGGTCAAATTACTAGTGGAGACTATATTTTGAGTCCTAAGAGGTTAGGGTAATTAACTTATGCATAAATATGAGTTTATGCATTTTTGTGATTATAAAATGTTGAAATCACGCAAATCCGTAAAAACCGAGTAATATACGATATTGGCTAATTAAAAGGCGATTTAGCATAAAAATTGAGCATGTTTATACATATTATAATGCTGCATTTTTCTTTATGATTGTCATAATTATAATTTATGTAATTTTTGAATTATGTAATTTTACTTAGTATGGCCTTAGATTTTAATTGGTATTTCCCGAAATGTATGGGAATATCGATTCGGTTGTATTTTTATTGTGATCTCGTATCACCGTTTTGTAATTTAATAGATTTATTTTATTTTAGTTACAAATGTATAATAGGAAATTATGTAATTTATTATGTAATTTTATTCATTCCGGAGTTCCAAAAGACGGATTTCTTCAAGAATGGCGATACATAAAGACGGTGTTACCTCGAGATGCGTACCACAACCGAAGTTCAAGGGACCAATGGAGTTGGTTTCCGAATATGTAATAGATTAATAGTTTTTCTATTTTAGGAAAGGCCATACTAGGATTTATTGACTTTTATGCTTGCTTTTTATTTTATGTCACATGCATCGCTAAATCGCCATAACTAAACATGCATTGTTTTTTTTTTTTTTTTTGGTGAAAGGTTAGAACTTCTCATTAAGCACAGAAACAAGCTATTACAAACTACCACTAGGATCAATTTTGATGGTTTTAAATTAGTCTAAATAAAAATAGACTTAATCCAAAACTCATCTCTACTCGACATACAACATTTCGTCCAGTACATAGATTGAATTTTCATAAGACTAAGGACATGACTCACTACAATTTCAGGATGAACAAGAGAGTGTTCCATCCTCACTCTATTTCTTTGTAACCACACTGCATAATACAACGCTTGAACCAGAGCATTAGTAACCTTCTTGCGAGTCTTAGACCATGGTTTGGTATGAATGCAACAAAGAATATTGGTCTGAGGCAGAGTCATATGCATTTTTGTCTTCAGTCTTGTAAAGAGCATCTGTGTATACTGACATTGCTGAAACACATGCTGGTGAGTTTCAGTAGCAGTCCCACAGAGTAAACACAGGGAATCAGGACTGATGCCAAATGAGAAAAGTTTATCCTTTAACATTAAGGCTTCACGAACAATAAACCAGTTGATGAACTGATGCTTGGGAAGGCACCAGGAATTCCAGATGTATAAATGCCAAGGAACATGAGGTTGTTTCTTCCTGATCCAATGGTAACCACTGGACATAGTATAGCCAGTGGGATGAGCTAACCACTGACCATTACTGTATCCTGTACTATATTTCTCCTTCACCTTGCAAATGGTCCTCCAATACCAGCTAGTATCAGATTTAGGTGTATACTGATCCCAAGGGGTCCCTTTTATATAAATGTTATTGACCCATTTCACCCATAAACTATCAGGTTTGGTGTAGATCCACCAAACAAGCTTTCCAATAGCAGCATTATTCCAGGGAAAGCTATCTCTTATGCCTAAACCTCCTTCATTTTTAGGGGCACACACTTTCTCCCAAGGGGTTCTAAGATATTCAGAAGTGCCATCCCACAAATAGTTCCTACAAATTGAATCAATTTTCCTCAGAACACATTTAGGGATAATAAAAATAGCTGCCCAGTAAGTGTAAAGAGAAGTCAAAACAGAATTCACTAAGATGAGTCTTCCTGCATAGGAAAGTTTTTTGGCACCAAAAGCTCTGATTACTGAATGACCTTCTCTATCAAGACAGTGTAATGCTTGACAAAAAGTTTTCCACCAAATAGGGACACCCAGATATTTTAAGGGAATGCTTCCCTCAATAAACCCAGAAATTTGCAAGATGTCATCCCTAACAGACTGAGTCACCCCATTGAAGTAAATATTTGATTTCTGAGTGTTCATATGCAAACCAGTTGCTGCAGAAAATGTGGCAAAACCTCTGAGAAGGATCATAATAGAGGTGATGTCACCCTTAGAGAATAAAAGGAGATCATCAGCAAACATGAGGTGATTAAGTTTCATAGGACCACAAAGAGGATGATGCTTGAAATTCATGGTGCTTGTAACATAGGAGAGAATTCTGCTGAGATATTCCATGGTTATGGTGAACAAAAGAGGGGAGATAGGGTCTCCCTGCCTCAAACCAGCAGCACCTTTAAAATAGCCAAAATTTTTGCCATGTAACACCAAAGAATAGGATGCTGTTCTTACACAAAGCATAACCATGTGGATGAATTTTGGAGGGAAATTCAAAGCAGCTAACATTTGTTCAATAAAATCCCAATTGACTGTGTCATATGCTTTTTTGAGGTCAACTTTCATTAGACACCTGGAGGAGACAGATTTCCTATTGTAAAGTCTCAAAATATCCTGGCAAATCAGTATGTTTTCAATGATGTTTCTACCCTGAATAAATCCACCCTGTGTGTCACTGATAATATCAGGTAGGATAGATGCCAGTCTGGTGCTCAAAATTTTAGAAATGGCTTTATATAAAACATTGCAGCAAGCAATTGGACGGAATTGAGTGACATTCTGAGGCATCTCACATTTAGGGAGTAAGGTTATGAAAGTGTGGTTGACCTACTGCAGTAATTTTCCTGAGGTAAAGAAATCAAGGATGGCAGAGGTGACTTCATCTCCCACAACTGCCCAAGCATCTTTATAAAAAGAGCTAGAAAAACCATCAGGGCCAGGTGCCTTGTGGTTTGGAATAGAGAAAATGACAGTCTTAACTTCAGATTTTGTGACTGGGGCAAGCAGAATATCCCAATGGTCAGGTGTACATAGCTTCCCCATCTGAACTACTGTAGAATTAACAGCTGTAACAGCTTTAGAGGTCCCCAGTAGCTGCTTGTAATAGGATAAAAAAGCATTCTGAATTTGGTCTCCACTATCATGAGTAACACCATCAGTGTCTGCAATCCTGCAGATCTGAGCCTTGGCATATTTCCCTTTCATGACACTATGAAAATATTTAGTATTATTATCCCCTTCATGGACCCAGGTAGCCTTTGATTTTTGCAATAAGAAACTATCACAAGCTTTCTGTAAGTCTCTATAAGTTTTTGAGGCCTCAATTTCCTGTAAAATCAGGCCAGCATCAGTAGGAAATAGAGTCAGTTGAGACTGAATAGAATCCAAATTCTTCCAAGCATGGGCAGTGCTATTCTCTATGTCAGCAAACAGCTTGCTATTTAGATCTTTTAGAGGCTTTTTCAAACTTTTAAGCTTCATCACCACTTTGAACATCTTTTGTCCAGACCAATGTTGATCCCAAATATGTTGAATGCAGGGAATAAAATCATCAACACTGCTCCACATTGTAAAATATTTGAAACTTTTCCTTCCCACCATAGAATTATTCCTGAGTTGAATTATACATGGTGTGTGATCAAACAGTCCTTCATTGAGAAAATGTGCATAAGTATCCATTCGAGCATGCAACCATTCTTGATTCACAAGAACTCTATCAAGCCTAGAGTAAACTCTAGTAGAGGGGTCCTGCTTATTGTTCCATGTATAAAAGGAACCAATAGCAGGACAGTCAATAAAACTACAGCAGTCAATACAGGCCTGAAAATCATTCATTTCTTCTTCTGTGGTATGACCTCCCAGTCTCTCAGAGGGGGAAAGAACACAGTTGAAATCACCACAGACAACCCAAGGAGCATTAATATGTTGAGAGAATTGCTGTAAGTCCTCCCACAAAGAAGTTCTTTCATTTATGCCATTAAAAGCATATACAAAAGTGCAATAAAAGCTAAAATTAGAGGCAATATCCATGACTTCCATATGGATGAGCTGAGCACTATAGTGTAAGAATTGGACATGGAAAATATTAGGGTTCCACAACACCCAGATTCTACCACCATGATGCCAAGAAGTATTTGTAGAGACTGACCATCCATTGCATACATTTGTTCTAACAGTGTTTAGAGACCAAGGTTTTACCTTAGTCTCAAGGAGACCAAATAGACCCACTTGATTTGTATGGAGGAACCATTTGACATGTTTCTGCTTTGATGGGTTATTTAGTCCCCTGATATTCCAAAATCCAAAACTATGCATTACCCCCACGAGGGAGTAATGCACTACCTTTCGTACCTATCCCAACCTTTGGTGTGGCATTGTTCATAGCATCCAAAAAGGTGTATTGGCTAAAATTGGCAGTGGTCTTGCTAGCCTGTATGATTTCTTTCCTACTAAGGGATACAGTAGGCCTGGCAGGAGTGTTAATTTGCCTTGACCCATTACTGTAAGTGACCTGCAGATTCTGGTGCACCTCAGTAGGAGTCTTAGCAGGAGTTACCAACACACCAGCAGACCCTTCCTTAGTGACTGGAGTGGTTACTGGTTTAGGAATTGGCTGCACAGTTTGGATCACTACAGTGGTTGCTGCAGGCGTAGGGATTTGTTGCATAGTAGGAATCACAACCTTAGCACCTGCAGATTTTTTTGGAATCCATTGTTGTTTAGGGAGGGTATTAGGATTAGGTTTGACTTGCTTAGATTTCCTGCAAATCTCACTTTCATGCCCAGTTCCCCCACACACAGTACACAATATTGGTTTCCATTCACATTCAATTTCAACTTTGACAACGTGACCATCCTCATCCAAGAATTTCACAAAACCTGGTAAAGGTTTTCCAAAAGGAACCTCCAAGAGCACCCTGGCAAAACCTAACCTAGTTTTTTCATCTGTGGATGCATCACTTCGAATATATTTGCCCACAAGGCCCGCTATACGTGGTAAACATTTACCCCAAAATTTAAGAGGCAAGTTCAACAATTTAATCCACACAGGCACATTCATGACATTTGTTTTTGTTAATTCCACTTGGTCAGTCCATTCCCGTACAATAAGAGGCTTGTTATCAAACAAAAAGTGACCCTGTCTAAGAACAGCCAACTTACTTGCTTCATTTGAAAAGCGGACCAGAAATATACCATCAGGTAAGAAGGAGACCTTATCAATAGAATAGTTGGCCCAGATTCTGCGAACAAAACCCTCCACAATATCCCATGGCGGATTTGCACCCAGTATAAAACAATAAACAGAGTTTTTCCAGTAGTTTACCTCCTCTTGTATGTCCTCTGTTGTGAACTGAAGCAAATCCGTCGGTTCCTCCTCAATTGTGGCCAAAGATGACTTCTTTTTACCTTGAACAACCCATTGCTCACCATTCTCATCAATTGCAACGCTGTCAAGGTCAAAAGGAGTTATGCCTGTAATCTCATTAATATTGCGAGTTTTACTTGCTGCAGAGGAAGACTGACCAGAGATTACAGGTTGAGTATTATTAACGATTACAGTAGTGTTTTTAGTTTTTCCATGAGTAGAAGAAGAAGATTTATTATGGGGTGATGAAATTCTCGCCATTGTTACCATGAAGACGGCGCTCAGATCCCCAGGAGTATCAGGTTGTTTTTGTGTTTTTCAGGGTTTTTTTGGTGTTTCTCTCTCTTCTTTCTCTCTCATCTTTTTGGGATTGTTAAGAAGATTGACCGATGATATTACATGCATTGTTATTTTATCGAGTTTATCGACCGTGTCAATTCGAATTATCGTAGTTCACCGCTTTAGTTCACTTAAAACGTGATAGATAATAAATTGACATGACCTCTCGCTAAAACAATTAATTGAGACATAGCCTTACCAAAGAGTAGAAACCATGAAAACCTATTTCGTGAGGGAGTGCACTCGGCCACACCGGGGTACAAACCTTGTTACGTAGGGGAAGTGGGTGATAAATGTCTATCCACCGAATTCATGTTGATGAGGGTTTCATCGGCCACACCGTGCCCAAGTTAATGTGGGTTTGGATCATGGACACATTTATTCGAAATTTGGATTGAACTCAACAAAAGTTTTTCGATAAGGGTTTTATCGGCCACACCGTCCCCTTGTTGAATGTGTTTTGGGCTATAGATAAATGTTAATGTAATATTATCGACCAAGAGTTCTAAAAGTAGAATCGATTAAAACGTTAATCCACCGAGTTATATTGATAAGGGTTTCATCGGCCACACCGTGCCCAAGTTAATATGAATTTGGGTCTTGGAATCATTTATTATAGTTGGGTAGAGGTCACTATATAAATGTTCATATCTTGTTAATTTTGCAAGTATGATTTAAAAAGACAAATGTTAATATTTCCTTTCCTCCATATTTGTAGTGCATTACAATGAATCCAACAAATGCTACCGCACCAATTACTATTGAGTCATATCACCATGTTCTTGATGACGTATGCTCCAACAATAATTTCGATACAACTAGAGAACTTCATTTCGGGATAGGTTCGGATGGAAACCTTAATTTCATCACCTCTTCTAAACCACCCACTACTGCTAGACCTCGTATGAGTCCGTCTCAGGAAGACTACCTCATGCAAGCTATAGGGTCTTTGTCTCTGGAAGATAAAGATGCCAAAGCTAGTGGGAGCTCTAGCAATCAAGTTCTTGCTACAAAGGGCAAGAGGTTCAAGAAGAAAGGAAAGAAAATCAAAAACTTCAAGCAAGTTAATGATGAGTGCCATTATTGCTATGGCATGGGACATTGGCTTAGGAATTGCCCTATGTATTTGCGAAATATAAGGGAATGACTCATTACTCCAAAAGGTACAATTCCTAAAGAAATTTATGTTATTGATATAAATTATACTTCCACTACGACATGGGTACTAGATACCGGTTGTGGTTCTCACCTTTGTAATCATTTACAGGGTTTAAGAGATGTGGAGAAGCTTAGCAAGGGAGATGTGGATCTTCGACTTGGAAATGGAGCTCGGGTAGCGGCCGAATCCAAGGGAACTTATGTTTTAGCCTTGCCAAATGGATTTGAGTTGTACTTGCATAATTGTTTTTATGTACCTACACTCTCTAAAAACATTATTTCAATCGCCATGCTAGACGTGGACGGTTTTTGTTTTGTCATTAAGAACAATCGTTGATCTATTTCTAGGAATGATTTGGTTATTGGCCAAGCTACTTCCATCAATGGCATTTACATTTTAGAGACCTCAAATCCGATTAATGATATTTATAACATACAATCAAAGAAACTCAAAACAAGTGACCCAAGTGAAGCGTTCATTTGGCATTGTCGATTAGGTCACATAAACGAGAATCGCATCAAAAGATTAATTTCTACTAATGTGATTACACCATTTGATTATCAATCATTTGGTACATGCGAATATTGCCTACTTGGCAAAATGACTCGTAATCCTTTTAGCGGTAAAGGGACACGAGCTAGT